>NW_019394375.1:0-152702 GCF_000612105.2 Orussus abietinus | reverse complement strand
TCCGGCTGCCCAGATTTGTAACAGGTGGCAAGTGCATTAGCCGTCTGCATCCTCTACCGGAGGTCGAACAGGACGCGGTCGCTCGATCCTTCCCGTGAATCTCTCAACTCATCTCTGATTTGGCAGAGATGAGTTGGCCCCTACCAGAAATTCGTTGCGCCGCCCTTGGGGGCAAAAAACGGTGAAAGCTATCGTACGAAACCAGAGGGCAGCACACGATATGCGATCGCGCGACCCTGCCCGTGAGCAATCTCCCAACTCATCTCTGCATGGCAGTGTCCACTAGCGTCGACTCCGTGAGCAGAAGGTTCTGTTCACCGTTTGAGAGAAGGCGTAGAGGTTATTTCGCAATTTGGTTATTTTAAACTAAATTTTTTGTAAGAAATGGCAGGTGCAGGTGACGCTGATGATGCGAAATTCACAGGATTGTCAAAATATTTTAATAGCACGACAAATCGAGGAAGAGCGAATGTAAGTAACGTACAGATATACCCTTATATTATCGACTAACGACAACGTGTTTCGAATTCCATACGATTTCTGCACTGCAATTTCAATTTTCAGGTTGCAATGGCAACGTACGGCTGTCTTGCAGTAATTGGACTATACTTTGCACTTAAACCAAAGAGCAAGAAAGATGCTTAGTGCAGAAGCTCCTGCTGTTTGTGTGAGGTGTATCCCTTATGTAATTGTTTAATAGATATACTTTGTAATGTATTTCACGTTGTATAAAGTATATCATCAAAATAGACTGAAACTGGAATCGTACATATAACAATTCTTGACTAGTATGTTAGATATAACAAAAATGAAGCTGCATATGAATAAAATAGAAGGGACAGGTCGAATAACCTGCTTTACCGATTGCACCTTCAATAGTTGATAAAGAAACAATTTCTTTATTGAAAGAAAGAAATAGTTTGTGTATTGTTCTTTGCATTAATTTATACATTGACCGTTAAGATCTTATATACATAGTATTTCCATTCTTTCTTAACAAACCTTGATATGTTTTGACATTAATGTAAAAAGTGAATGCATGGAATAATTAGAATGATTATATATATATAATTACGTTGCCTTAAAAATCAATCACAGAATGATTTACGTTTTGAATGTGGCAGTTGCTACCACAAGGTTACCTGCTAAATTGGTCTTTGCTTTTTTGTGAAATTCTACAAATTTATTAACAAGTAGTTAGATATTGGATTGGTCAAAATAAGTCTTTTATTCATTTTCATTATACATTTATATTGTGTATTTATTTACAAGAAAGCGTACCTGAGTAAAGGAAAATTCTTTGAATTGAATAATTTTACAAACATACATAATTAATTAAACTTTTAAGCTTGCATTTGAAGCTTTGCAAATAATTTGTAAAAATCTGTAATTATATTAGCTTTTGTATACTGTCTGATACATGCTATGTGCCTCAATTAGCGAGTTATGAATTATAATGAATTGTAATAGTGAATTGCCTTTTCCCAGAATGAGATACCAGAGTTTCATTTAATGAACTTAAATCAAGTGAAGGCACATCTAGTCACAAATTAAGTTATGTGCTCCACGTTGTAAATTCTCCTTACATCAATTCATTTGCATGCGCCTAATCACTTAACGACAATTTTTTCTTCGGCGATCACTTCTGTTTTCAGCTTTGCTGCACAATTAACAAAATATTCCCCTTTCCATTGAAGCTTGTACGTATTATACAAAACTGAATACGATGCAGTTTTGGTACTCGCAGCAGGATACATCGAAGACTCTTTTGATACATTCGAAGACTCTTTTGATACATTCGAGAAATGCGCTTACATTTTCAAAATACTTAATAACTACTGTGTATGTATATCTAGAACGTGATAGAAATTTCGTGACTAGAATACATGGGCTCTTTCCGTAGAGCCACGAGAGCGTTTCTTTTCCCTCTGTCTAAGACTACGTGCTTAACGTAGATATTAGAAGTAGTTGACTTATCTACAGGTTTCAGACAACATTTCTTTTTCAGAGATATTGGAGTGACTATCTTTGGCTTGATAATAATATTTATCGTTAATTCATGAAGACGTTTAAAATTGTGGAAGGTTAAGAAATGTACAACTGTTAGCATCGCAACATTTATGTAATCATAACGCAGGCATCAGTCAAGTGAGCGAACAAGTTATGGAGATAAAGGAATCTGTCCTTAACTTCCAGTGTTTTGAGGGAACACACGAGTGATAAGTTCGAAAAAATATCTCGTTACTTGTGTGTTGTCGTATCTATATTTTACTGGAATACGTCTACCTTAAAACATTCTGACACCGAAGTGCAAGAGTTACGAGTAAACAAGTAGGATTCGTCAACAAAATTAAATTTTCCTGCGCATCCTTTTCAACCAAGCCGGAATGCACATGTATCTATTTTATCTCAACATCTCATCCGTCAAGATATTTCTTGCATTTTACATTAAGTATCCACAAAAATATCTCTGCATCTTTCGCTCCCTTCTGATGCGGTTTAATTTCCAAAGAGAATGGATTTATATTTCCCTCGATAATTTTACTCGAGTCTTCACAGTAGTTCCTTTAGCTATTTCCAGCGTTTCCGACGATTAAGAATTTATATATTTCTTCATTCTTATATTTACTATATAATATATTACATATTTATTTACAATATTTATGAGAGAGTTACGAGGCTTCAGTATCTTTACTTACACGATTTCTTATATTTCTTATCGCAGACTCAGATGGCGTAAAATATTAACAAAGGAAAAATGTTTGTTCGTGTTCTGTTCCTAATTGTTGTGGCGAAGATCCAACAGGTTCTGAATTCATGTCATTGTACAATTTATACATGAAAAGTGAAACTTGCTTGATTCGTTTATACTTTGAGAGTTTAGTTGAGAGAGCACCACTGTAATTAGAATTCAATGGAAAACAAGGGTTTACAATTTACTGTCTTTTTTTAATATCTCGTGACATTAGTGATTTTGATACCTTTTAAAATTTTGTATACAAGGGAAGTATATCTTTTCCATCATTCGTAATTCATTTTAAATCGGGTTTCGATAGTTTAATAATTCTCGAGATTTCATATCGTCGCAATTTGAATATAGCGCTGTTATATAAAAAGTGTACAATATAACATGAAAGAGAACGAAACATGTCTATTTATGACTCGAAGTGGTTTTATTTAGATTAAAGTGAATTCCCACACTTTTGTGTGTTACGAATTCACTTTAATGTAAATTCGTTTTTACATCGTATGAGTAATAATACTGTTCGTGCATACATTAATCCAGGAATGAGAAGCTATCATTTCCTCGGTGTATACTCGGTGGACAAGAAGGCTTAATTTTTATTTACTCCATTTCGTCCCCTCATCGTGGACCTCACATTTTAATCTATACTTTGCTTATTCCAAAAATTAAACTTGCCGCACTATACGCATACATGTTACTACCTAATTCGGCTTATATTTGTGATTTTGGCAATTATCATTTTAACGATGACTACGAACTAATGCTAGTGTTACTAAAGCTTGGTAGGCACAGTGGAAAGATTCTACGTATTTCCCAATCAATAAATTATTTCAATAGGCAAAGATTTAAGAATATAGTTTGGGTAAAACAATAAGATCCTGTCAATTCTGATTTATATATATCATTTGGCTTGATTAATTAGCTTAATAGATTATAATTGTTGGTCTAAAGGCCCGTTAATTTAATCGGGAAATATCGCTTGTATTTCTTAGAGACCCGAAGAGATCCTATTTCATCCCGACATGCACCGAGGAAATGTATGATTCTTATCTATGAATTGTTGCTATTGCAATCCTATTTTATGTAACCTCGGTGAAAGATAAGATGTATGGGATGTGTGCTAACCGATTGATATACATTTAATACTTAAATGTCGCGAGATACGTTAAGTATGCTACAAGAGCTGTCATGTAGTTCTTTCAATACTCGCACAGAGAAGACGCGGTGAAATTGAATGATAATGCACCAACTTTGCCCTGATAAATCCCAATTTGATGTATCAATGTCATTGAGACGTAGCTTAGGTAACGACGAGTCTATATACACGAGTATTTACAGGGGACGGGGAGGCAATTGTCGTAGATAACGTCGGACGTGCAGACTTTTCGCAGTAGGATCAACAGTTTCGCAGATGCCATTCGGATCAGCTAACTTAAATCCGCTGGAAAAAGTTTTGAGGATGCGAGGAGCGAGAGTGGACGTGTCTTTTGAGGAGTGATTTGAACATTCGATGAATCCCTGCCACCGTCTCCGGCGGGAAGGAATTGCGAATGGATTGTCTGGGAAATTTTATTTTACTTTCTATACTCTACGCAAAGATCCCAAAGCGTGACAGTGAAAGAAAGTTATCTCCATAGGGTTCGTCACAAAAATTGAAAGATTGGTTTTAACATAAGAACGAAACATAATTAAAAACAATGGTGCCAATTAAAATGTTTAGGTAGGAAATGTTTTTAAGAAGTATACTGGTTTAACCTATAGTTTCGTACAGTCCGATTAAGATGACTAGATCTACGAAATTATAAAAGCATATTGTCACGATATCGGGGTTTATCAATTCTTGCTACAGGAGAATCGATAATGAACAAGAAACGCGGCACGTGATTTTTATCGCCTGTAATCTATGAAATTCTATGAAAAATATTCAATTTTTTCATTTGCCCCTCTCCAAGTTCTTGGCATTTCCGAAAAAAAAAAAAAAAACGGTCTACAATAACTAACAAAACACCCTGCAGGCGGTTGTTTATCGTTACACCGTGTTTCTTGTTCATTTCGATTAAATCAAGACAGTCCTATGAAATCAATGAGTCTTTTCAAATTCGCCACCCCCTCGGACTTCTTGGCTCTCCTTGAAAGTAGATTTATAATTATCTAACAAAACATATTATCAAACTACATCTTTCCGTCTACGCTGCATTTCCCGATCCTGAAACTCGGCAGAGTCTTGCGCCAAGTACATACCATACCCTCATCCACGCGTACATACGCATGGACGTCACCGAGATCTTTACGACAAACTTCGGTATCGAGGAGTTATTCGCTCAGGAAATCATGGATTCTAACGCTCGAAATCATTTGCAAATCAGATAGAAATCGTAAACCTCTGTAAATCGTTGGAAATCACCGAAACCCTGTAACAATTTTAAAATCGAACGTCACTTCTTACCCAATGGCATTGTTGTTTATTGTATGAAATCAAAGGCAATCAGCTTTCAAAGAAGGAAATCATTTTCACCGATTTCCGAGTGAATATCCCCTCCTTCGGTACATACATCATTCGGCCAAATATCGGCCTTTATCGGTCGCCCCTTTATACATATGTATATAAATGTGTAACCCAGTGTTACGTTACAGGTGACATTCGGCCGATAAGAGTTAACACCTCAATTTCTCACGCCCCCCGGATCTACGCAAATTCCCTACCAAGACCATCCAATATGTCCTTCGGCTCGTCCCACCTCGAGGATTCTCGGTCTTTACTGCAGACCAGTTTCGGACAAATCCTTCTTGCCCCAACCATTGTGAGCACTGGTAGTCCTTGACAACTGGCCAGGACTCGTGACTGGACTTCTTGCAGGATAATAGACGCACGGTCCAGGACTGGCGGACCTCCCAGAGCCCTTGAGGCTTTGCTCGGAGTTGCCGTTCGAGTGGACGTTGTTGTTGTTCCTGCCGTTGTTCAGCCTGAAAAGATGGGATCGCCTCGAGGAGTTCCTCAGCTCGATGTTCGTCGTGACGACGGATTCCTCGTTCGTCTGGAACTCGGGGCTGTCCCGACCGGGGCCGAAGAATCTGGCGCTGCAGAATAACCCGAGAAATATCCGCTTGAACTTCCGCCCGAAGATTACGTAGATGATGAAGTTGATGCTGCTGTTGATGGTCACCAGCAGGTCCCCGGTCTGCACCAGCCACCCTGGGGGGTCCCGCCAAAACTTCTCGTACACGTTCGAGACTAGCGGCAGGATGTTGCAGATGATGAAGACTATCACCACGCAGAGCAACATTGTCGCCAGGCCTATCTCTCGGCGCTGGTGGCGGGACAGGTGCTGCAGCTCTCGGTTTGCTTTCCTCACCTAGAAATTCACGAAGAAGTTGTTACTTTCAATCTCCTTTAGTTGTTATTTCCAGCAGTTTCACTTATTTTTTTCAGGACTTTCGCCGGAATGGAGCCCGATGGCGACAACTTTATAGACTCGCGAAAGGACTGGAGATATAAATTTTGATACTATTTCTGGTGGTCCGTTTTTACGCGTAAAGGTGAACTTGTCAAGGGGAGACTTGGGAGTGCGTGTTACTTATATTATAATTCATACAAATTCTACGTTTTTTATTCGTACAGCGATTAAGAGTCGTGCAACTTTTGATCCGAGATTTTTGTTCATTTCACGTGTTTCCGTTCCGATAAAATGTCTGTTGAGAAAGTTGCCAAGGTGCCTCTAGGGCCTACATGAGTTTATATGACAACGTATGTGAGGGTATATTTGGCGAGAAACTCTACCGAGTTTCCTGATTGCGTTTCTTAAGTCCGAATATGTTACTTGTTAATTGGAGACGTAAGGTAGTTATTTTCGAGTATTTTAACGACAATAAAATGGATTAATATTATGAGAAAGCCAGTGGAGTCTGGGACAGACATCTTGGACAGAAAAATTCCACAAAAAGATGCAACAATTGCACGGGATTGTAGACGTACAAATCGGTTGATAATAAAATAGTTTATTCCGCCTTGAACCTCGTAAGCTGTAGACGAGCCTTTCTACGCCAGCCGTTCGGTATTTAAAGTGGGCTGGTTATTATTAAAACCAGGAAGTGCATGGCATGCTCCCAAAAGATTCGGCACCGAATTTTCACAGCGCAACTAAGTAGACTGCCTACGCCGACATAAAAAGAGTACAAGTCTTTTTAATTACACATTTCGGGTAATTTTTTAACAACCAAAGTTTAGGACGTGTTACAAATGAAAATGTTCGACTTCATTTTCCCTAGTTTAAATTCGTCTGTCGGTTGTGACAAAGAAAGTACCATTTCGAGTAGCCAGAAATGTTGAAAGTTGTATCGTATGCCGGTAAAATAACATTTGTAGTTAATAGAAGGATCAGGGTAACTTGTTAGCGAGATATTTTACATATTTTATTTTTGCTTAACCTCGTAGATTGCGTGGTTGATTATACTATGGTAATTGAATGCACGGCAAGCATAGGGCGACGCACGAATTTCCAGGGTAAATATTATTTAGCAGGGCAGGTAATGAATTTCACCACTCCGGAGTAGATTGCACCGGGAAATGTACAAATCCGTGGACATGGCAAAATTCACTGTGATTGAAAGAATATTACCAAAATAATAGCACTACCCTGTAGGAAGTCACATACTCGATTAAGTTAACATTTTATCGGGTCAAAATGAATAAAGGATCAAAAGTTCTATTAAAAAAATCGTAAATTCGAGTACGTACTTGTTGATCTCAAGAAACTTCAAGAAACAGCCCGACTTCTTACATGAGTATGACTTTATATTACATACTTTTAGGGTAATCTGTGGACGGTAGAGTACATTGGGATATTTCTAAGTCGACGATTGTTATTATTACAAAAGGGAAATTGCAAAACACGCATTCATGTTATAGATAAAGCAAAGTTATCCCGTTGTGAAATTAGTACACGTATTGGGATATGAAACGAATATCTTCCGTTGAATTTCTTAATATTTACTGAAATAATAAAGAGGGCTGAATTGCCGAGAAGTAAGTCAGGCGACACGGGGACGTATGTATATTTGCGAAAAAGGTAATTTATCGTGTTATTGGAATCCGGGGTTATTCTTGAATCGATTGTAGAGAAAAGCGGCGTGCGGACTATTTGGAAAAGAAGTCAAGGACAATGCTCATTCTCGTTCATTTTTGCCGGGGAAATTTATTGCCAACCCGTTTTGGAACGAGGTGCGTTCCAAATAACGAAGAGACGACTGGCTCATAATGGCCGAGTTAGAGAACCACGATCCCATTTTACTTCCTCGAGAAACCGACGAATCGCCCGCGCCCTTCTTTACCGACGAGATCGCGTTTCGGGTGAAAAAGTGTTATGTGCACCAATTCGTAAAATGTCTTTTATTCATTCTTTTTTAAAGCGGTGTGCTCGTTTGACGGAACTTCTCTAAGGACGAGCTTATAGCTCGAAAAGAATTTTCGTAACAATTTATGGATTTTAAGGGGTTACGAAACTCTTTGCTCTCGTTAATGTGCATTTCAAGATCTACATCAATGTTTTATTTATTAAGGTGATACTACTGCAATTATAGATAAAACAGAAGTAAATGGAGAACTTCCGAAACCTGGGGTCTTTCACTTGTGGCCGCTGACGTCGTCTCGGTTATTTCAGGGCAAGATACGTATTATCATTTCCGAGAGACGAGATTCCACGAAATGCTCCCACGTGGGTCGCAGTGAAACGCGGGGACATCTTTTTTAACGAGGTTCTGGGCGCTGTTGGACTCATTGTTTACGGTAGTATTTATATGGCTAGGAGGGACGTTGCTCTCTACTAAGGGGGAAAGAAAAGAGGGGAAAATACGCGAAACTTTCCCAGTAATAAATTTTCCAGGTATATTGCACCGGCGACGTTATCTCTTTTCTCGAAAATTAAGACTAGTTTTGAAGGTGCTACTCGAAGGGATGTTAACCCCTTTACATCGAAACGTCGTAGCTTGAAAACTGTTTTAGGATCGAAGTACACGAGTAGGATAATTGCTGAAGAAATTACGTGTGCACTTAAAATACTGCATGATTTTCCGAAAGAAAAATGTTTTGGATAAGGGGATTTGAAAGTGGCATTCGAGGGGGTTAATCGTTCGTTAAACTTATCTTCGAATTGGATGTACTTATTTGTTTCAAATTTTACCATATGAATAAGGAGACTCTAAGGTAGGTCCTGAAACTCGAGAGTTTAATTTTTTTTACAAAATTTGGAAAGTATGTGTAAACGAATTTTCTTAAAATTGAAATTTCATGGGTGTCCGGACCTTTCTTGTAGCCTCCACATATACCTTGTCAAGTTTGAAACGATTCTTTACACCCAGTTTGCAGAAAAGCTTCATAAACAAGGCCTCTTTGATGCCACTTTTCACATGACTTTAAAGAGAATGCTATATAAAACTGAAAAATTTGAAATATTCAGATTCCTTTGGAGAATAATTGAATTCGATATTGCAAATTAATTATGTCGGTAGTTAATTTATTTTTGGGTTGTGAGAGGGCACGTATGGCTTTCAATGCGAAGATTAGGTCGCCGGAAGATGACAAGGACGACAAGGAGACACCGTAACGAGCGAACCCGTGTTACAGTTGCACGTATGATGGATTAGATGTGCTTAAAGCAGTTAATCTTCGTCGCCTTGTCAAGCACATCTAGCCGCCTCTTCTGAATAGACTTCTCGGTTCGGTTAACCGACACTCTCGAATAAATACACGCTTACAAATTCCCTGTGTCCTGACTTGAAAATTTTGCCCGATGACATTCCCTACGATATGTCACAGGTTAAATTTGCCCGAGGGGGGACAAGCGTAAAAATGTCAAATTATAAAAAGGGAATGTGAAAATAAAAAAGGGGGAAGGAGTCTTCCTGGCAGACTTCCACTTGCAAAATTGGACTGGCGTCGCGATAAAAGAAAAAAAAAAAGAAGGAATTTCTTTCACAAAATATTATTGGCACTCGGTGCAGTCGGGAGAAATCGATTTGCAGCTGCAGTCGCCACGTTAAGCACCAAACTTGCAGAAACAACAGGAAATATTTTACTTTTCTGTTGGCGAGTCCTAGTTTTTTTTTTTTCTTTTTTATGTTCCCCTGAGAGGTTCCTTGAAAATGGGTTCCTGAGAGTAGACGAGAAAAACGGAGCGAGGAGTCAACAGAAAATTTCACGCATCGCTGAGACAGTTGATGAGAAAGTACGTAACATTTTCGAAGATATCGGAATTTGTTGGATTAAGGATTCAACAAATCCATTTGTGCATCTGGTTTTTGAGAACACTGCGAATAAGATTTGCAGAAACAGTGAATGTTTTACTCTTCCTTTGACAAATCCTGTGTTTCTCTTTTTATTTTACCAAGAAGTTCCACAAAAGCAGAAAATCGCTTCGTACACCGTGAAGAAAAATTCCTTTGGTTCGAAGGAAATGATTTCTTTGAATAATGCTCGTTTGGATAAAATGAGAGTGGTTCGGTAGAAAGAACGTGTAATTACTTCAAAGAAATATTTCTTTTTCATTTAAAGAAACGATAGCATTCTGCGAATTTCATTAAAACTGTAAGGTGTTTAACTGCAACAAATCACCGTGGAATATTGTATTTGATCGATTGAAAGACATGGTTTCTTAGGTATGAAAACATATATTCATTTCATGGAACCGAGTAACACAATTTCTGAATAAGAAAATGTTGGTCCTTTCAAGGAAATTATTTCTATTAATGTAATTAAAGAAATGGAACATATAGTTTTGATTTCTTACTTCATTATCTTAAGATATGAAGTATTCGATCAATGCAAAGCATCAAAGTTAACCCTTATCACTCCAAGAATATTAGAAGTGTATAAGAAATTGACAGTATCACTGACGGTTGGTGTGATAAGGGTTAAACATTCAGCATTTTGTAGTGAAGACTGAATTTCTTGGATTTTGTGCTACAGTTTCTTTAATTCCATTCAAAGAAATAATTTTCTTGAAACAAACGATTTTTTTTTTCTTGTGTACGAATAGGAGAAACGGAGGAAAATTCGTGTATCGCGTTGTATGAAAATTCGTGAACATTGGGCCAAGCTTGCGACAAAGGAAGTATTTTCCTTCCCCGTTGACGAATCGTGCTTCTTTTACATCGCTAAAAAGTCGCACGTAAAACGCTGCCGCGCGTAAACAAAAAATATGACAGAAATCAGGGGACATTTTCATACACCGCGAACACAGGAGGCGAAAATATGGGAAACCGCGCAGTCGTTATAATTCGACGGTCCCCTTTTTCGCGAACTGGGTTACACTTAGTCGTTTACTTGCATTCTTTCTTTTCTTTGAAGTCTGCTGCACATTTAAGTCGCCTCTGTTTAAGACAGTGGATCGATGTCAGAGACGGTTTTGCTTTTCGAAAATCATCGTTTCTTTTTCCGCATCCTAGAAGCTAACACCGAAGATAAGGAAGAAACCTGACCGTGGTAATGGATCGAAGAAGATTCGATAATCGAATACCGTCGAAGCGTTATTGAGGATGACAAAGGGTCTTTCTTGAAAGAGAGGGTGCTTTTATTTCCAAGACTTTCGAAGACTGGGAAGGCATGAAATGAAATTATCTGCGGTTCGCCGGAAATAACGAGGAAAATGTAAGGAGATAGCGCCTCTTCCGAGCACTTCTTACCTGCGATCTAAACTCACCTGTCGAGGGGAATTAATGGAAAATTAACGCACAAGTTGGAATTGATTATTCTCTGACACCTCCACCTTCTATCTTTGTCCACTAACGATAAAAGTCGTATCCAAGGAAGGGAAGCTGACGAATTTTCGTTCCAACAATTTACCAAATGCGTACAAGTACCCGAATTTTGCAGTATAATTGGTGAAACATTGTAGCTTTTAGATGCTGACAATTTTACTTCAGTGTAAAAGAGTGAAAGTATTTTTGTCTTTAATGTAACATAGAATTTTCCCCTGTCACTATACGTGTGAAATAGTTATTTTATTTCGAAGATAGACTTATCGTCAGTTTGAGGTCGTGGGAAGGATTCGTAGTATCGAATTTGCAATTTTCTGCATAGTCGTTCTTTTTTTCCATGTCGGATTTATCGCTCCTTTCCTTTACCATCGGAGCCAACTCCGGAGATAAATAAGTAACTTGATCGCAGTAATGGAACGGAAAAGATTCGATAATCGAACGCAGCTAAAGCCCCACCACGGACGACAAAAGCTCTTCCTTGCAAAGACTCCGTGCTGTTATTATTCGATTTCAGTGGATCGGAAAGGCGTGAAATTAAATTCACAGTACTCGGGAATCATGCCAAATATGTAAAACCATGTACCGGCCTCCGAGATATATTTTACAATTTTCTACGGCAAAAAAAAGATGTTGCGATTCCCGAGGAAAGCCTAAATCTACGTATTTTTTATGTCAACATATTCTTTCACCTTGTCCGCAGAATTTCAGTATTATCACAGTTAATACAGCTTCCTGAAATTAATTCTATTTTTGTAGTAGGTGGGAAATTTTATCCTTTGTTCAACGTTTTCTTCACCGTTTGCGTTTATCGGGAACAGCAATGATCGGTTTTGGGAAATAAACAATGGTCCGTTTAAAGATATATACATACATATATATATTTTTTTTCTTTAATAGCTGTAATATCTACCTTTAACGTTTCTCTTACCCTTCTGTAGATGGCGAAGTTGAAGATGACCAAGCAGCCAAATGGAAATAAATAATAGACGAAGAAGTACATCCAGTGGACGTATAGGGTGACGTATAATTCGCTCTCCCGTAAACTAGCTGGGATGATGCAGGTCACGGTTACGTTGTATTTCCAGTGTATCTCCGTGTCGAAGTCAACTTCCCAGTATCTAAACGAAATTACAATCATTTCTCGTGATACCCTTAACATCCCTGTGGCCTTAAATGCGATTACGTTATTGCCACACCCGGTAAAGTCAGTTAAGCCCCTAGACTTAAAACGGTAAATGGGCCAATCACAGAATTGAAGTGCACAAGGATAAAATGGGTTCCTTAAATATATACTATACTGACATAATATACACTTTCTCACATTAATAAATATTACCAGCAACTTCCAACACAATGGGATTGTCGTGACATCGTTATCAAAGCTTAAGGGGATGTGAAAATGGGGGGGTCAATAGTTCGTGAAAGTTTTTTCCAAATTGGGTGTACCAATTTCTTTCAAATTTTACCACATGGATAAGGAGACCCTAAAATAGGTTCTGAAACTCGCGAAATTTCATTTTGTAAAGGAAATCTGAAAAACAGCTATAAACAAATTATCGTAAAATTGAAATTTCGCAAGTTTCAGAACCTCTCTTAGGGTCTCATTATTAATGTAAAATTAGAAACAAATTGGTACACAAAGTTCGGAGATAAGATAAAAATGCGTTTGTCTGTTTAAGGACATTCGTTCATCGCATGAGTGTCGGTTTCAAACTCGGGGACATTCTATTGGTACTAGGGAGGGTAATTTATTTTTTCAATATACAATTTGTATTCACCGGGAGTCTTACTTGGACAAATTATAAATGATGGAGACGATGACGATGCAGATCACTGCTATTCGTGCTCGTCCATAAGTGCAGAAGGACCTCGCCTTCAAGGGATGGCAGACTGCCACATAGCGTTCCATGGTGACTGCCAATGTTAGGTAGACAGTTCCCATCTGGACGATGCCAGTCAGCGGGTACAGGAACTTGACGATCTTTGGATATACCAAGAACTTGTACTCGAACAGAAGCCCCGTGTACGAGTAAATCGCCGGCAAGCCGAAAGTGAGCACCTATTTAAAAAAAAAATGTGCGCGAATTAAATTAATTACGTTTTTAATCACTAATATTCCTATAGTTCTTAGAATTTGTATGACGCATTCGGCTAAGCCTTTGGTATCGAACTGCGGTAAAAATTTGTAAATGGTACTTTGTCTCCACGTCGTGATATATTTTTCTATCATCGGACAGATAACGATGTTATAAATTAAGATAGATTGATGTTGACTTTTCGAGATTTTTTTGAGATTTTAGATGAAATCTCTCTTCTGGAGATTTCATTAAGAAGATTCCCTTTATCCTCATATCTTCTATTAAAACTACTTTGCTTTTTGCGTCGCTCCACTGTTTGCAAGTCGTGGGGACTTTCATTTCCACTTTTTAAATGAATCTCCCTCTAAACACCTGTTTTCATCCTTGTCTCATACGAACCGGCCCTAAAAAGTCTTAATGCCGTGGCGAGAACAAATTTCTCTCTTTTACCTCCGTCTAATTCTACACATCTTTTTATTACCCTAAAGTCTGTACACAAGAACGGTTTCGTCAGTTCATTTAATTTAGGAATGGTCACGGCATTGTAAATAAAATACGTAAAATGATGAAGTACTCATTTATGGTAAATGTTAAGCCCTACACCTCATGTATCATTTTTTCTACCCACTAGCATAACTAGAGTAGTTTGTTTCTCGTTGACAAGATGTTTTCTATCGGCAGTAAAGGGAAGTGTTAGTAGGCGAATCTCTCTGTTTTTTAATGAAGAAGTGAATGGTCAGGAGCAAATTCAATTTAATCCGAGTTTAGTTGTTAAATACCCTACTTAAAGACCGATGAACAACACACATTGCTTAGAGGCGAAATTTTAAAACCTATTGTGGTGGGTTTATACTCCATTCATAAGTTCTAAGATTAATTCCTCCTTCAAATTGTTATATGCTATCATATGGTAATGAGCATCCAAACAATTACTCATATCGAACCCCCACTTTTTTTCTATTTCCAGTTGCACGATTCCTAATATATTTCGAATTATTTTACAAAACTAACCGTGACATAATTGTTTAATTCAGTACATTCTCCTCTTCGAATTAGAAGAAGATATTTATTCGACGTAAACAATGTTCGCCGATGTTTTTAAACTCAATGTATCCAAACTCCCACGATCGATTGCATTTTCAAATTAAAAAAAAATTGCTTACAAATACTGACTGTATTTTGATAATTTATTATTTTTAGATATAGTAGAAAAGTTTGATCGGTTGACGTATCATTACCCCGGGATTTTGAGGAGCGTTAATAAGTTTGTATAAATAAAATGCATACTCACCGAAGTTATGATGAGTACGGTGTCGCACCTGGCTAGCCAAATCAACAGGTAGTTAATCGAGGACTTCATCTGTGGCCTCGAGAGTATAATCATAGAGATGAGATTCCCAAAAAGACCGAAAATGCCCACCAGGTTTAGGAGGATCCCATTGGTCACGAACTCGAAGAGTGCACCCTCCTTGAGAGGCTGCTTGCACTCAGTAATATTAATCGGAAAGTTGGTTGCAAAGTTAGCTGCAAAACTATTAGTTAGGTTTCCATGGTCCGCGGTAATATTAGACCGAGCGTCAACCAGGTCCATCATTTCGAGATTTCGCGCGATTTCGGCTTTTCTCAAAATTGACCTCCTCGCTCACGTGACCATCCTGTCCTTTCAATCGAACGATTTTAGATCTCGATTTCGATTCACCCATTAGTCTCGACAAGAGCCGTAGCGGGGTTTTCGGATCATCGAAAACCGACGTTTCGATCACCACTGTCAATTCGCGGAGGATTATTGCGAATATAGTATGTCAATTTATTACGTATCGAAAAAAAGGAATATCGATTGTTAAGAGAATTTTCTTTTCAGTGCTTCTCGACGTATTTCCTAGGACCGAAAGTATTGCATTGTTTTCTATGAAGTTTCCGAAATCGATCCTTTTAATTATTCTATTTTCCTTATTAAATTGCTTTACAAGATCGACTCGAAACAGAATCGTCATATATAAAGTACTTAATATCCGGAACTCTTGATCTTGTTTTACCATCGGTTCAATATAAAGTACTTAAAGATTTTGAGAGAACTATGCAACAATTGATTTTCAAGTTTCCATTTTCACTGTGCAACATTTCGCGAGGACGGAGTTGTGATTTGTTCTGCTAGGAGCGCTTCGTTGAATACCTGCAAAGATAAAAAAAACAATTGTTAATTTCTATCGTTAAGGCATCATTTGTTATGCGGATATGAAATGTAGACATTTCTCGAAAAACCTCACGTACATTCGGCAGGCGTGAAAAAATTCATTTGAATTTTCGTTAGAGAAAATGATTTCAAGATGACGTAGACGAGTAGACTAGCACGAGATACAATTAACCAAAAGAAGTGTTTTTTTTTATACCCAAACAAAGTAAACGTAACGAGCTTAGAAATCTTTGATCGATTAGCCCCTGTCAGAATAATACTAATTTTACATATTAGTGGATTTACATTTTACGGGAAGACCTCTCGGCCAATCAGAGTGCGTCCACCTGTAACCCGAAATAGCGCCCACCACGAAGGCGCATTCGAATTGCTGGTCGACCATCAATACGCTCGTTTTCCAGGGCAAAATTTCCCGGGCAAAATCGGATGCGGCTTCGGGTCCAGCTGGATTCACTTAGTTGGAAAACGAGCGCGTCCAATTTGCGGGGAGGAACGATTCGCCGATTCTCCCAGAGCGATAGCTCGTGTCGAGTATACGTATAGAGAAACCGAAGGGCATGGCCGAGCGGTCGCTTCCGCGTGACATTTCCCGTTTCCGCGAATCCACGCGAATTTCCACGAGGTCGGATCGCCGGTGCGCGTCACCTGTTAAAATCACCTGCGATATGTCAATTAGTCACGGACGGCACTACTCCCCTCCTAATTTCCCACTTAAGGCCCTCGCTTAGGAGCACCCGCTCGAGTTGGCCTTACCCAATAAACCGAACGACCACTTCCCGATAAAACCCGACAACCCTAATTTTCTTCCCTTATCTGCGCTGCCCTGCCCTTCGACTCTTAACCCTCCATGGGAGCTTCGATCCGGTGCTTTATCATCGATTATCGCACGAGTGTAAGATCAATCGAGGGATCTGATACACGGGGATGAATGGTGCAGGGCGGCTGATACGCGGTGTCAATTGAGAATGTATTTTGCGAAGGTTGCCGTTACGCTGATAACAATCCGTGGAAATTTACATACATTTTTGCGCACTTCTTAACCTACGTTGCACGTACAATAACGTAAAACGGAAGAGTGGCAAAATGGAATGTGTATAAATACACCTAACATTGGATATTCACCGTATTGGTGCACTCTTAAGTACAATAAACGAAAACAGGCTAGCTTCCAGAAAAGTAGACTTAGCGAAGAAAAATTCACACTCAAGGTAAACGGTTGCGGATAAAGGAAATAAATTAAATTCCTGTAAATCTAAATCACTACCTAATGACGATACAGAATTCAAAGTGTTTAAACTNGAAATTAATTCGTTCAATTTAGAGAAGCTCCAAAACAGGAAGTTCACGAGAAGCAACGGAGTTAAGTTCAACCTTCCCGTTGTTTGAAAAGTCGGGAAGCCGAGGTTCCTCGGTCCGCGTTAAAATGTATTATATGTAAAATGTAAAATGTATGCGAAGAAAAATTCACATTCAAGGTAAACGGTTGCGGATAAAGGAAATAAATTAAATTCCTTTAAAATAAATTAATTTCCTGTAAATGTAAATCACTACCTAATGACGATACAGAATTCAAAGTGTTTAAACTGCGTCAGTGGCCAATAATATATCGAACTTAATAGATGAAATTAATTCGTTCAATTTAGAGAAGCCACAAAATAGGAAGTTGACGAAAAGCAACGGAGTCAAGTTCAACCTTCCCGTCGTTTGAAAAGTCGGGAAGCCGAGGTACCTCGGTCCCCGTTAAAATGTAAAACTGAACGAATGAAAACGAGCTTCCCTACAATCCCGGTAAATTGGCCGAGCACCCCAGGAGGCTCGTAATCGACTCCCACGCTGGAGGCAACCCGAAATGCCCCTCGCTGATGATTACGAACAAGTCCAGGACTGGGAATGGCGCTTCATGGTTCGAAGATTTACTACACGTGACGTCAGCAGGCGCGCGTTAACTTCGAGGTTAGGTTGGCGCAGTTTCGGTGCGCGATTTCCCTTTTCCCGTTTCCTTCCCCTTACGGACTAGTCCGATATCGATTATCGATCGTTACGGAGTAATGGTTGCCGGTAAGGTGGGCGCACCGATTAATCATTGCTTCGTACGTAATGCGGCGATACCGGAGAGGAATCCGCACCTTGAAACTCACGCCGATAAGCCCTAATCTCCCGGCATCGGTGTACGATTTGTCTTTATCAATTAGAATTACACCCTCGGATCTTTTCTTCGGAATGGGAGATAGACGTGTGAAAATTTACGTATCACATTTTATCCCATGTTTAATGTCGGAGGGTGGCAATGTAGAAATTCTATCCGTAGAATGAAGTATCCTGCGTAAGAACGTGTACCAAAAACGCATGCAGAACGCACGTAGCATTTAAGGCCATCATAAAATAAGTAGCAACATGAAGCAACCGTAAGCATAGCCAGATCAGTTAAACATAAGCCAGAAAAGCAGCTGGCTTAATGTTATGCTTACCCTGAGGAAAAATATTAGCTAATTGACACAAACATATATTGCTGGCGGGTATATTGTTGCCTGAATCATATGGAATTGCAAGAAATAATTATTCCGTTGAGAAGAAATATTGATGTTATTGATTTAAAATAATGTTGTTTACTCAATCTGACATTTCTTTTGATGTACATGATTGCAGGAGTAATTGTTGTTCTCAGTGTATGGGTACTGTTATGCGAGGTATATGTCGCAGCCTTTATTTCGCAAAACAAAGCATATAATGAAACAAATGTCTTCCCTATGTGCATAGGTATGCACAAGTACGTGGATAAATTAAATGTTTTTTGAAGCATTTGCGTGCTCATGCGTGATTGGTGCACGGGCTGACTAATATTCTGATTGATAAAGACGCGTACACATTTGAGCGCAAACGCGTACGCAGGACAAATGACATCTACAAAAATGTCTCGATTGTTGCCTCAGATGATTTCATTCGCAATTAAAAATTCAAGTACATATCAGAACACGAACTCGTACAAAAAATTCGTTTTGCCCCATTTTGCCTCGTACGTGTCGCCTTCAGATGTGTACGCGCGTATATGATGCGAGATAGGACAAATGACATCTACAAAAATTTCTCAATGTGGTAATGAGTATCGAACGTATTTGCAGAAAGAGTAAGAAAAGGAGAGTGTAGATAATACAAGAAGAGTCGTTACAGAATCTGCGTCTTTAATGCGTAATGTATTGAATAGACTTGTGACCTAGCCCAACAATATTGAAGAGGTCACTGCATCGGAAAGCTTTCATAATGGTTGTTATCTCCTGTCGTTAATAACTAGATACGTATTTTGCACCTTGATTTCATGAGCGGAGCATTTTTACGACCAAGTTTTACCAAATTTGAAGAAGAATGTGGTCCAGATTGCGAATCGAATAGGTATCGCCAATTTCGTCCATTGTGCAGATTTAATTGGGTAACCAGGCAATCGCATCAAATTCAGTATAACTAGTTTCATTGCACGCGTCCGTTAACCTCAATGCATCAGTCGATTTATTCGCTTTTGTACGATCGTTAATAAACCGTGCGTATGATGTGCTAACGAAAAGCCTGCCTCAAGTTTATTTGATTTTATGTAATATAAATTGCTCTTGAAGATACGATATTTGAAGATTGATCATAGTTGAATATTTAGGTAATTCACTGTCTTTGGTTCGTTAAAAGAAAAAAATACGAGTTTTTAATCGAGTAGTAATTTAAACATTTACTTTTGGTAATTTTCCGTGAAGTTTTTCTCAAACATTACGGATGTCTCTCTATAATAGTGGTGAAATCTGTAGGAACAATTAGGTTAAATGTTTAAATGAGATAAGAGAAATGCTCTAAGTGACATTTAAAACAGGTTAAGATGAAATTACGATTGTGCGTATCGGAGATTCAATTAAGGGGCGAGCTCCAACTGCACCCATTTTGGTTTGAAAACGTTACATTGGCTTAATGACAATTAAGGCCAACGATAGGATGCAATACCGCATAATTAATCGTTTAATGAAATTACTGGTAGATATGTCTAATAGATACTATGAGGTTTATACGCAGAGCAGCCAACATGTTTAACAACGAATTTCTTGGATCCGAACGAAAAATTCGGCAAAATATTAGAGGAATTGTTGACAAGTTTAGCACGTGTATTTATTTAATTACAAACGTTTAAATACAAACTTCTGTAGTCCAATATGAAATATGTATTGAAATTCTAAACATTTATATGCATTTATTTATACAGTTATTACTGTTTAAATGTACGAGGGTGAATTTTAATTATTGCATAAAAAGATTACAATTTTAATCAATCGAGTTTGGTTGTCTGACTAATTTTCGGCTCGTATCACTTAACTTTTCTTACTTACATCGTGCATTATTCTTCTTCATGACATGAAACTTTTTCAAATTGTTGATTACCAAGAGAAATAATAATTCTTTGGAACGTATTGATGCTCCGTTAAACAATAGTTTTTCCACGTACCAGTCCAATCCAAGAGGGTTCGGTAAATTTGTAACAAATGCGTTGAACGTGTATATACGTTAATGACTCCTCGCGGATCTATTTTTGGATCTATGTGCATGAATGAGTGAGGTAATTCCTACGTCACAAAAAGAAATAAACATCGGGGAATAGCAAAGTCCAACATATTGACACACAATTTAAAAGCCCTATCGTTTGTATTCGACTGCATAGCTCGGATTAGTCAGCAATTAAAAATACATCTCGCGATGACGTTTTGCGAGCTTGCTGTTACATTTCTTCACCAACATCTTACTACAATCAGTTGAATGACATCGAGGAGTATCTATTCCATTTTTGATATTATTAACGATAGCATGCTGGTAAAATTCGTTTATCTCATATTTCCATAAAAATGTATGGAACATTCACGAGTCTTATTTACTATTCTGGTGTATTTGTTGGTATTATTAGAGGGCTGGTGACGTTATTTGGTGCGGCGAAAACTGGCAACTGTCTCGGATCTCCTCGCACTCTATAAATTCGTCAAGGTCTCGTTTAAGTAGACAGTACGATTTTATATATGGTCGACGAGTCACTATAATTATTTCACTACCGGGGGTACAGGGGTTAAAAGGGATAGGGTACCAAGAAAATGCATATTCTCAGCGGAGGAGGACTAATGATTGCACCGGCCAGTTACCGAAATGACGAGGGATATACTATTACGGGGTCTAAATCCGAGAATAGAGGTTTTGGGTCAGCAAATGAAGTGCCTAAAAAGCTACAGTTAACTATTGCAGTAAGAGACAAGCATAACGGAGAGAAATTCGGAAATGAGTTCGGCAGTACTTAATCCTGCTTTGACGTTTTGCCATTATTTTTCGTCATTTCGGAAATTACGCCATGAAATTCAATTAAACATTTCCCTAAGCATTTTTCAAATGATACTTCTTATGTAGGGTTGTACGTGTAAATTTGCATGTTAAGAAAGGGGAGCGTATTGAGTAGTGAAATATTAATTTTTTTTCTTACACTTAACTTCAAAGTATTTTCATCTTTACGTTTTAGTATTAACAGAATTTATGTAAACGTTTTCGTTTTTATTATTTAATTTCAATTCGTTGTCTAAGAAGTTAATTAGCGGCTGTGCTTCTGGCTTGGCGAAGTTGACGTTAGAATCGCTGTTCGTTATCATTGGTATCATTGGCTCAATTCTTTTTTCTTATAGTTATTCACTATTTACATACGTCCTTTTGTGCTGGTATCAACATATTTTGTGTAATCATTTACATTGTTTTTTTACTGGTAATTACTATTTATAATCATCTTTATGTCTTACTATTGAGGCAGTTTGAGTAAACAATTCAGAGGTCAGATTACTACTTTTATAACAACTATATCTAGCTACTCCAGATAGATGCAAATCAATATTCCAAACATAATTCTAAGCTCCTAGAGTAACTCGAGGAAGGCACTTTCTTGCCTTTTTCGGATGTAGGCCATTTTACACCATTTTCCGCTTTTCCGAATCCTTAAATCCAGCCGCGCGGGCTTTCAAGATGGTCCAGGAAGAAGAGGGTCGTGATAGATGCCGGCGCTCCTCCCGCAGGAGGATAATTCTTTTTTCCTCGTTCTCCACTTGGAATTCCCAGGGGCGTCGCAAGAAGTCCGATTCCCGGATAACCCTAGGATACTTTGTCGGATCCGCCGGTCGAGTCTTTGAACAAAAAAAAAGGTCCAGTGGCGCTTCTTCTGGCCACGGACAAACTGTTTGTGCGATTTTTTTCATCCCAAAACTTGGGGGCTGAAAACCAAATCCACTTGGAATGCAAATTCTGCCTTGGAGGTTTTTGACGAGGTTCTTTCGCTGGGCAAAAATATCTGACCATCGATAATAAGTTGGACCGCTGAGAACGTACATTCAGGGTTTGTCCGAAAAGTAATATCAGGGTGTTGATTTAAAAAAAATGTATTGATCAGATCGGTACAACACATTAAAAGGTTTCCAAATAGGCTCTTCCTGCGTCGATACATCGCTTCGAGCGAGATTTCCAGGCATCGAAAGCGGCATGGTAGGCCTCCTCTGGAATGTCCTTTAGATCCTTGGTGCAAGCCGCTTTGACGTTGTCAACTGTTCCGAAATGATGTCCTTTCATGGGAGTTTTCAAGCGCGGAAACAAAAAAATAAGTTTGGGAGAACCACGTCAGGACTGCAGGGCGGCTGGGGAACCGTTGGCACCTTTGAATCAGCTAGGAAGGAAGGCGGGGTGGGCTGGCGGCGTTGTCATGTTCAATGAGCGCTGCATTTCGGCTTGCACGAGAGACGAAAACGCATTTCACGGAAAAGCCTGTCTTACGAGCCTTACTTTCCGGATGGTCGGAGACAACTGAGCGACCGCGCGTTCGAAAACTGACTTCTCGTCAACCGGTCCGAACGCGCTGCGATGCATAGTCACTTCACAATTAAATCACTGACATCACTTTTCGGACGAACTCTGTATATTAATGCCTTTCATACATTTTCATCATGCGTAGAGTTATCGAAGTTATTAGTCCGCTCGTTCGGAAACTTCCGCCAACTTCATTGGATTTCCTGGATTAAGCCCCTTTAATGCCAAGTAAACAGAGATTTCTGCAAACTTGGAAAAGTGCAAGCAGTTGCATTGATCTTCACTCAATGAGTTCACCGTAGACGGGGGCGGGATATTTAATTCGCTTGGAATATTCTGAGCAATTTGCGGTGTCAATATCAACATTTTCATGAATAATTTACATTTTACCGCCTAACATTTCTGTGCTTTCGTTGACAATATTCGGAGCTGGCTCTGCACAAGGAGATGTAATATGAAATCGAACATACGTCTAGTGCTTTTTAGTTACTGATATAATTTATAGAGATAGCATAAGTGTTCTAATAACGTCATTTTGCATGTTCTTTTTCTTCTGTAAATTCGTCGAAGAGCTGAAAATAGATTATGAATGGAAGAACTGTTGCATTTTAATGTTACACTGTTTTATTTCTTTGAATTTTGTGTAATGATACTTTGCCCTTTTCAATGTGAATCCCTTCTTCCAATTCTGAAAGGAAAACGGTTCGTTCATAATTTTTGGACTGCATTAGATTTATCATTCGCATATCTCTGGGGGCTTCATTAATCTTTATCGTCTGTCGTATCTTAAGAATCGATCGAAAGAACCCGTATTCGGAAAGAAAATCTGAGCTTTTCCCAGGTTTCGAGAACTTCCGATCCCGCATTCGTGGACCATTAATCTCTTTTTCAAATAGGTACATCCGGTTGTGCGGTACAAACCGGAATTTCATTTCGTTGACTTTCTTTTCTATTAGTTTTCCCTGACCATCCTTTTCGTGAAGATGAAAACAAATTAAAATAAGCAAATTGCAAGGGTAATGTAAAAATTAATTGGAGAAAATTTAATGGATACGAATGCAATGAATTCGCATTCGATTAAAAAGCTCAGAGAAGATGAGAATCTCATTAAATGGAACTTCTTGACAGGTGCTTCAATCGGGAAGGGATTAGATTCAACTTTACATCTCCGCGAGTTTCCTGCGAAACTAAGTTCGATTGGAAGTCGAGAAGTACAACTTACTGCTTACAGGACCGTGATTTTACTTCCAAACATTCTGAGTGCTCTTTGAATATTCTGAATTTTCCAATAGAACGCAAGTCGCTTTTAACATTTCCGTCGAAGTTGAATCCGTATTTTGTTTTTTGGATCTTTCCTTTTTGCAGTGCTTTTGGAAAGTTTTTACATAAGCCTAAGTTTGTAAGTAAGTCGCTTGGTTTCTTTAATTTGATATTTAATTATTGACATAGGGTTAACGATAAAACTTAACTGTAGGAAGTACATTAATACTCTCCTTTCTGCGAGTCATACACGAATACTTGGTATTATGGGGGGTGGGGCAAAGATATGTTGGAAACCCCTTAATTTTTTTTTCTTACGCTTTTTTCGTGTTTAAGGTGATTAATTTTTTAAGAATTTTAGTTTCATTGAAGGGTTAACAATGAAACTTAACTGTAGGAAGTACATTAATACTCTCCTTTCCGTGAGTCATGTACGAATACTTGGTATTATGGGGTGCAGGACACGGGGGTGGAGCAATGATACGTATGTTGCAAACCACGGTTTCAACACAGAGACTAGGGTGAGACTGAAATCCTAGGCTCTTGGTCAAAGGCCTGGGCGTAGATTATCCAAAGGTCTGCTACCCAGGGTAAACACAAAGGACCCTGAATTTGAGTGATTAAGGGCGTCATGGCCCCTTTGCACAGCTATCAACTATCAACTATCACAAGTACTCCACGAATTTTGCAAATCTGTTATATTTACGTTGAAATTTTCACAAAGAAGTTCCTTCAGCACAAACACGTAGAAAGTACATTTATTGATCAGGGTAAGTTCGAGCGACTAAAGGCTTCGCGATGCATTGTCAACTATAAACTATTTAGATAATATTACATTCGATTTCTCTTAAAAATGTTATCGCTCGATGTTGAACTTGCTCCGGTCTCTCGACTGTACCTTTCACGTCAATGGAGATTTCGTTGCAAAGGAAATATCGAATTCTTTGAAGAAATTCATATTTCTTCCCGTCGGACGTGCGAGATTTCGTGTCAAGGCGTCCACGCGATAAAAGTTGAAGATGCTCGCAGGTGGGTTTCGCTACATGTATTTTCGTTGAGCGGTGATTCGATAGAACTTTACGGGTCAATGAATTTTCCGAGAAGCTAAACTCGTTCCATCGGAGGTCGGTAAGTGAAACTGACTCACGGAATCGTGCTTCTTCACAGAAAGTTTCCCAGGTACGCTTCTAGTCCTCACAGTTCTCACTTCTCACTTCTTTTATCGTATGCGTGAAACATCCGAAACTATGTGAAAATTCGTACTTTTTGGAGAGAATGGACTAGGCATATTATTTGGAAATTTGTCCCCCATCATTTTGGATAATGTGGTAAATTGTCGATAAAATACAGTTCATCCCTAAGAGTAGGTGTCATCGATCGGCTGTTGCTATCTTGAGCGTCAGATGGCAACAATTGCTATAATCGGAAATCGATTTATTGCCAGCGTGTTTATTGAGAAGCAATATGTCGAATAATTAACACATTAGCAGCCGTTGATACAGTATGTAAGTTGTCACCTGTTACAAGCTCTCGTTCATTAGCTACTACATTTCCAAAATGTACAGTCAGTTGCTTTTGATCTAGCAGTATTTTATATCTTAAACTGAACGTAATTGAAATAAATTTTATCACCTCTATAATTTCTGAGGGGATACTCGTTTAGGAATTTAATGCTCGAAATCACGTTGAAATCAGCTGGAGATCGCAAAGAGAAATCCCTAGAAATCACTAAAATACTGGCACAATTTTAAAGCCGACCGTCGTTGTTACCGAATCGAAATGTTGTTTATCATATGAAATCAAAGACAATAGGCTCTCAAAGTAGGAAATCGTTTTCCCTGATTTCCGAGTGTGCAGTATCTCGGTAATTTCAATTACTAAATATGCAGTAACCGACTGTAAACCTATTGTAAATTTTACAAGCCACTCACAAATATAAATATTTTCACACATTACGATACGTGAAATTTGCTTTACATCGTTTAAGAAGTAATGAGTCGTTACCATAGTAGCATTCGATACAATGTTAAAAGACATCGTTCGGTTAATCCCTTTCCAATAGATTAAATACCCGTTTAATGCGATCTCGGATAATTAATTTAAATTACGGACATTCGATTAATGCGTATAGGTAGATTTCAATTCACGGGAAGGCGAAATAAAATAACTTAATACGGCTTCGGATTGAGCTATTCTCTACGTTTCGGATTGTTAGGAATTGCTTCTGGATGGAGTTTTAAACGTGATTTGGCCCTTCTATGTGAGGAGGTACTCCTGGTAAAATGTTCTACTTTAGTGTCGTGGATGCGTGCCCGTGCATACGTACGGCCATTCCTGCTGTATCGAATGAACTGTATATCGGGTGTGAGCGCAAATGTTTGCCGATAGTATGGTAATGTTAAGCTAGCAGTTACATGCTGGCGGATCTGGGTTGATTTTCCACCGACTCTATGCGGGGCATGTACCCACGACATTCTACATTTCCCGGTGTACGAAGTAATTCGTACAATGTTCCCTCCGATAATTTAATTTATTAGGTGATTTATAAAATACGGTATTATGTAATACATAATTTATTAGCCATAAAATATTGCACTATTTGCAGAGGCTATCCTAATTATTTCCTTTTTGATTTTCATCTTGGATCGTTGAACTCGGTTGCGAAGCAAGTCATTTGCGATATACAAGAATATTACAAAACAAGCCACGACGGTATTTTTTAATATTAATTGAATGTTTTCAAGGTTAAATTTGAAATTTGCCTATTTAAAATCACTAATTGTTAGTTTTAATAACAAGTTTTTATTTAAGAAGAACAATCATTAGAGGAAAAGATTTTAATTTTATAAACGATAGGTATTAAAACTTAAAGTCGCACAGTGGTGTCTTAAATTGATTTGTCTTGTATAAATATACAGGGTAGACGAAACTTAATCTTAAATAAACATTTCGGAGGCGAATAATAATCGTGATTTATCCTAAAGAAGAAACTACATGACCGCTAAATAGAGTATGTGCCGCCACATATGTTTACGTAGGTACATATCGATAAAGATATGTGTAGAAATATGTGTTTTGATACGCCGAGCAATTTCGTTCTATTGGTTTCGCCTTGTGTCGTAAAGTGGTTTCATATTTACAGGGTGAGAAATTGCTACGATTAACGCTTAAGGAACACGTTGAAGTCATAAAGGAAATGTACTTTGCACTTATTAGATTTTCTCCTTTCCTAAGATCCTCCTTATCTTTTCCGGTACAACATATATCTCCTAATACAGTTTAAAAATTGTATTAAGCCATCGACCCCACTTGATAAATTATCGATCGAAAAGAGTGTAAGTACCGATTGATTCATGTATCGAATTAAGTTATCACATTTTTGGCTCTGTATAAATAAATAATTAAATGAACTATCGACGTTTCTACAGAGAATGAAGCAGAAGAACAGAAGGAGCAGAAAACTCTTAATAACGGGGTATTGTGCGAAACCCTTGAATGGATTATGCGAGGGCTTTTTTTTATATACATTATATACAAATGTATAATGTATATACAATGATAACCTATACGTTCACTGATACGAGCTTGCAATGTCGTTCCATTGGTTCCGCCCCATGCGGTGAAATATCATGCACGTTAACCGACACTGGCCCACGTTTATATGAACATTATTTATGCGACAAGCCACATATAATCCGGATCGATTTCGTGGCTCCACCTAAGTTTCTTCTTCCCGGGTCTTCGTAAATATTCGTGGCCCCCTTTTCGGTCCCCACCGAGATTTCTCGTTGCAGCTTGAAAAACTCGAAACCTGCCAAGGAATGATGCACGGGTTCGTGAGAATTGATATACTCTGGGGATAGCACAGGGGAGCGGATTTATTCCCTTCAATTTTTGAAAGTGGCCAACAAATAATAGATCCGAGTAAATAAATAATGAAAGTAACTCACGATGTTGGATTTAATGGAGCGACGGGTAACTGTTGTAATTTTCATTAGGATTTTTCGAAGGTTTAAAGGTTCTCGTGTTGTACGCTTGAATCGATTCTCTTGGGGGTGGTGCAGTAAAAAAGTCCATCTACATTCTTATGAATGTACACATAATTTTACATTTAAATAGTATTAATTTTAATTTCAATGAATTGCTGCAATAAAACGGGAGTGGGGATTTAGTCGAAAGGACGGATATAATTTATGCAACGAGTCGTGTTATTAATCCACTTTGTAATGACGTTTTTTTTACTCGATCTTCGTAAATATTCGTGCTCCTTTCTTCGCGACGTAATTACGGGTTTTCCGTGTCGCTTAGAAATTTTTCGATGCGAACTGAAAAACTTGAGATCTTTTAAGGAAGGGTCGTGGAAATTAATTAGCCGCAGGAAGTGCGAAGGCAATGGATTTGTATGACCAAATTGTTGGCGCTATTCTTGAAGAATAATTAAGGGTGACGAATGGACACGATGGAACATATAAAGCAGTTTTTATAGGATTTCTATTTTATTTACATCAAATATGCTTTTTCGAAATATTTCCACCAACTAGCTTCACTTTATGTCCGATGAGTTTTTTGTTAAGGTTGACAGTTTTTCTGTCACAGTTAAATCTAATTTTTTAATTGGATTTGCGAATATTTATAGTTTCTTCAATAAAGTATTAACTGGATTATTCTTGCCGGGTCGTTTAATATCGAGTTATTTTTACTTTAAATCTGCATAACCGTTATATACTGAATACACATTACAGAATTATTTTAATTTGCTTTTCTATCAGCAAAGCGATTAAATAATCGCCAGAGATCATCGACAAAATAAAAATTCCTTGCATTCAGCCATTCGTAATTAACAACTGACAGTATGTTATAAAATATTTATTAATGTTTCGGAAATATCTCGGCATGTCGAGTTTATAATTAGTTTCTCTTCCTTGTTTAACTAAGTTCGCAAGTCGAGAAACAGGAAACTGTCGAGTTCGTAACAGAAGCCAACCTCGGCGAGAAATGGGACATTTTTTTCGCGTGGCTTTGAGGACATTTCGGTTTTAAAGTCTGCGCATAAATATCAACAATATTGCGGAGAGCCCATGGTTGCACTCTCGTCGTAATCCGGCATCAATATTCCCTTAGGAAAAAGGGAATAGGATACATGGGAGCGTACGAGATGTCCACCATTGCGCCAGAGACTAACATCTTGTACTTTCATGTAATGAAGATCCATTCTGTCCAGTAAATTCCCGTGCAGTGTTCCTGAAGGAGTTGCTAATTTTGTATGAGCTTCGAAATCTCCTCGTAAATTAGGTTTGCATCCTTCACCTATAATTTAACTTAACTAAAAACACATTAAGAATTATTTGCATCCTTACGAACTCGGTGCTTCTTTGGAAGTTTAGGACCAAGAAACTTTCGGGTTTGTAATGGAATGCCTTGCCGAGAGGAACGATGGTTTTTCGAATGGCTTTGAGGATATTTTCACTTTATTGTCAATGCATAAAAATCGGGAACATTGAAAATAGCCCTTCGTCGCTCTCTCCTTATAGCATGCCATCAATATTCCTTTTGGAAAAGAGGAGACACGCGGGATAAGCTCATGTCCACCATTACGCCGATGACTATATCACACCTCCACATTGTGGGGACATCTTTTGTTCAGTAAATATCCACGCACGTGGCCGAGGGTTTCTGCAGGAGTTGTTAGTTTTAAAGAATTTTCAAGTTCTCGTAGATCAGATTTCAATCCTTTCATCTGTTGTTTTACTCAATTAACACATTGAGAATCATTTCAATTCTTACAAAAAATATCCACGTACGAGGTCGAGTGTTCCTGCAGGAGTTCTTTATTTTTAGTGAACTTCGCGTCTTCGTGGATCGGCTTTTTACCCACCCACCTGTTATTTGACCCAATTAACGCGTTACGGATTATTTATATCTCTCTCATCTCGGGACTCTAAATTTGTAATTAGTTGTCTTTCATCGTGTCATAAACCTTCTAAAGGGCAGTATTTTTAACCGACTTCAACAAACGAGAAGGTTCTCAATTCAACCCACATATAATTTGTTATGCTCAAGCAAAACTTTTCCCTGGGGTAACCGATTTTAATGATTGTTTTCTTTGTTTTAAAGAAGGTACTTTCAAGGTGGTCCCAAGTAACATCCATCGTGATTCGATCATAAAATCCGAAGATAGGCAACGGAAATCATACACGGTTGTCAATGTCACGTACCGTGTGTGGGTTATTTTTTTTTTAATCGATCTCTCTTATTTTGTACAATTAAATTTTTAAAACCTAATGTAAGCAGTAACCCCTAAAAATCGAAGAGTAAAAAGCTTTTAATAAAAACCACTGACTTAAAAAAAGCCACTACGAAGTAAGAAGTAATTATGTACAAACTACACATCTACTACCTACTGTAGATTTCTAAGTATTTGTATCATTCTTTTTATCTTCAAAATATCTTTCTTTTAAACACGTCTTCAAAGGCTTAGTTATAAAGTTCGGTTATTTAGTAGACATCAAATTACCATAAAATTCGCCTTATTAAATTCGTACAGTGACTACCAATCTGCAATGTGTTAAGTTCGGAAGTCAAGAGGCAAGAGATTTCTGAGTTTATAACAGAAACCTACCGCGGCGAGAGAAAGGAGATTTTTTTCACGCGGACATTTCGGTTTTAAACTCGGCGCATAAATATTGGGAACATTGCGGAGAGCCCTTGGTCGCACTCTCCTCGTAGACCGCCATCAATATTCCCTTAGGAAAAGGGAGCACTCGGGATAGGCTCATGTCCACCATTGCGCCAGTGACTACATGTTATACCTACATATGGTGGAGTCCCCCTTGCTCCGTAAATATCCACGCACGTGGCCGAGTGTTCCTATAGGAGTTGTTAGTTTTAAATGAGTTTCGAATTCTCCTCGTAGATCAGATTTCTATATCCTCCAACTCCGGAAATTAGTATTCCCTTTTCGTACGTTGGCGCAAAATAATTCATCTGTTCATCTCCATGCATATTACTGCTACACTGTTAAAGATACTATGATTTTGTAATATTTTTGTTGGATGTTTTATTCAGACGTGGTATACTAATTTTATAACATGTGGAAGAAATTAATAAAATGTGTCATGATTTTAGTACATAAGGGTATTAATTTTCCCACACAATTGCAGAAAGCTTTAACATGATGTCACCGAACTGTAAGTTTATATCGAAATTTGTAATAAATGTATACTGATTTACTTTTAGGTCGTTAATTGTATAATTCTACTAGAACCTTATGTGCTAAAAGTGCATGAATTTTATGAATATTTCTAACAGTGTATAGCTGTCAAATTCCTCATCTGTGGGATGGTTTATGCGTCATTTGTTTATTTCGTGAAAATATTTCGTTTTACGCATTTCTATACACAGTTATGTATTTCTCCTTTTTCTAATTATTTTCTTGTTAGAAGGGAATTGGAAAACTTGGTTTTACCGTAACAGAAAATATCGATACACATTGTTGCACATATTTTTAATAGCTACTGAGTTTAGATGATCTTCGACGAGAATTTCTTATTCCATCGAATCGAATAACTTTCACTACAGTAAAACAATTATAAGTTTCATTAGTTGCCTACGCAAATGTGAGTCGATCTAAAATACTTATTACAGAGAAGATAATAAATTAATATAGCATATATGCAGCAAAAGAATGCAGGGTATAATTTTGTAAATTCATGCGCGGCATTATCTTAAACGATTGAAACCAATCAATGTATACAGCACTTGTTGCGCCTCACCGTAGAGAACAATTTGAAACAAATATTTGCCTATTAGCGGCAAAGTGCTAGTTGCAATAGGTAATTATTAACAGGATTATCGCAGAATTTATCCGGTTCCCATATAATGATCCTTACGTGCTTATTATGTTCGTATGCATCTCGTTACACATGCGGATGTACATCTTCATTACATCCGGGTAAACATTGTCGCCAATTTAATGCACGCGAAATACTTTCCAGGCGTAATCGCGGTCGAGGTCGGAAGCATAAAAAGACTAGGAAGTCCCAAATAATCTAAGGAGGATTTTTCTCCGGGATTTTGTGCTTTGCGGGGTCGGAGGAAAGGAGAGACGCGGAAGAATGAGGCGGAAGTGGAGGACATTTCCGGGTTCTCGGAAACACCGCGTTAACCAGCTATTTCATTGCACTTGCGTAGATAACTCGTTACATTTCCTGCGGTTCTACCTCGCGACTGGCTAAAGGGTTATGGAGCAATTTTCCTAGGGGATGGTATGAAGCTGCAAGCCGGTGACATTGCTCGAAATAGACTCCGAAATGTCCTCATGTTATTTCAGATATTCTTCGACCGTGAGCTTCCTTTTGCCCATCTTGCTTCTGAATTCCAGCAGCAGAAATGGGATATTATTTTTAATAAAATTACCCCGAGCAATCAAGTACTTGATAAAGCACCAAGTTTGCAAAAATTCAAGCGATGATTCAACAAAGGCTTCTGACATTGAGAAATTATTCGAAGATTAATTTTCATCACCCCTTCAGGGGGTTCATATCCATCGATGATGTTAAAACTACCCATTTTTCAAGATACAAGAGGGAAATGAGATATTTAAATACAAGTTAACCGTGTTATTAACCATACTTTTAGGTACACATTGTTCATTATCATTATTTATCATTTTATCATTTTATATGGAAAATATTTTAGTTATGATATATTGTCAAGAATCGTATTTTAGTCTACACCCTCGTTTGTTATAAATTTTCAGGCAAACTGATCATTCCAAAGCATTCCGTATTTAGAATAAGGATCACGATGAGTACCTCCTTAGAAATTACTAATTTCATTCATTTTCTATGTCAATAATTTTATCAAAGTATGGAAAAATTGGCAAAAAAGATATTAATCTGTTGACTGCGGAATTTACTGAAACGTTACGGTTTACCGACATGTAAACACGTCGAACGCAGTTAACTGATTAATGGATTACTAAAAGTTTTACAAAATTTGCTTCTACATAATTATTAGTTGCCATTTTTACAGCCACATGTTCTATCAACGTGAGTACAAATGACAAAGCATGAAAACCGTCATTGTTTAGAAACTGGCCTTAATATTTCAAAAGTTTTTTTTTTGATATAAAGTGATAAAGTACCGCTAAAAGAATCATTAATGACATGCTTAACTTGCATTTACACGTTTCATTTTTTCTTGCACCTGTTCGAAAAATTAGAACTTTCTCTCTGTCAAAAAATATGAGCCCCTTTAATTAAATTGAGTTCATTTCGTGACTTGACCATCGGTTTAAGTGTTGCGGCAAATTTGAGACAAATCAAGATGTCAGTTGAATTAAAATGAAATTGTGAAAACTGTATAATTATGTCTGGGAATTCCTCTGTACAACTCGGCACAGGGACAATTGACTTACCGACTCCTCAGGTTCCACCCTGAAGAGCTCTCAGAAGTCTCTTTCTGCTACTCTCTCTCGTCCAGGTAGATCTTAGCCGTCTTCCGGTTCCTCGAGCACTCTTGCTCGCAGCCCGAGGACAATGCCGGAAGTGATAAGAGTCATCGCCGACCGGCCCCGTCAACTTCAAACTCTGTACAGCCCACTCGATGGGATTACTCTTCAGATCAAGTGCTCGACCCTAGTCAATTCCGGTTCGCATCAAGGTCTATGTGGAATTAGTCGCGCTTTCAATCGCGTTCTGCGATTGCCTCATCGTTTAGCCGTACTTATTCTCTCTTCTTCTAACATTTGAGAAGATAGATTTGCCTTATCTACAATCACTGGCGTCGAAGTTCTGTATCGGTCCGAGGTGTTTCCACGTGATGCTGTAGAGAATGTTTAGAATTGGCTCCGAATTATTGTTTAACTAATTCCAGGTTGTTTTCTGGGTGAATTAGTTTCACGACGTATCGAATTAGCCTTGTTATGTTTAACATGAAAGATAGTGTCAGCTCCTTGATTTGTGGAAAGTGCTTTCTATGTCCGTACAGTCATTATCAGGTTTAAATTTCGTATAACCCACTTAACACTTAACAGCGAGATCGTTCAAATCGAAGTAAATGTATGATCTCGGTGAATTCTGAATCTTATTGACATTAAGAAGTAATTACTCCCGCCTGGTCTCTGTTTCGTCTTAAATGAGAAACGTTCAATTCCTTTTGTTTCTCAGATAGAGGGAATGAAATTTCTTTTAGGGTAGGTCAAGTACGCATCAGCAGTGGAACTCTGCAAGGCTGAGTAAATAGCACCGCTCTTTTATTAATTTCCTCGTGTCGAGGCGTATCTCTATTTAGTATCATTAAATACTGTCAGAATGACGCGCTCTCGTTCCCATTTCGTTTTCCATAAATGGCTTCGAGCGCCGTTCGAGTCCTACAAGACTCTTCAAGCTCTGTAAAGCTCACTCGATAGGATTACACTTCGGATCAAGCACGATTCGCTTCAATTCCAAGTCGCTTCAGTTATATCGTGGTCTTACAACCGCTTAAACCAAAAATCGAAAGTCCACCTTCATCCTCGTTGCACTTCTCACACGCTACTATAGCCATTCCCAACCGAGCTCCTGAAAATTCTCTAAAATAAGTTGACAATCGTAGACTTTGGAGTCTGATTTTAAATTGTCTGCGCGAAATTTGTCGACTTCTCTTGGAATTTCTTGCCAAGATTATTTTCGAATTCTCGTATGATTCGATTGCTTCCTCGGATCTCGATAGGATTTTTCTTCAGATCAGGTTCGCGACTTTCTTTTTTGAACTTGCTTCAAATGTTATTATCACCCTACAATATCTTGAACCAACAGGTGAGATCTCATTATTAGCCCTCGGATTTTCCACTCGTGATACTTTCCCTGATAAACCACCTCAGGAGTTTCTTTTTCCGACGATTAACTCCCAATGTTTGTCTGGTTCATTCTCGACTTTCGGATGCGGCCTTAAATCGTCTCTAAGAGACTGATCGCTTCTTTTGGGATCCCAAGATTAACGCCGAAGTCACGCTTAACTCGACTATTTAAACCCTCGGTGTACCGAGGAGGGGTCGGCAGCCTTTTCTCGTTGAATCCCTCGTTAGAAGCCAATCAACTCCGACCTCGGGCAGAAGTTTCATTCTCGGTTTCGAGCCTCCGATGCAATCACGTCTAACGAGTGATTAAACACCGGATCGATCATCGGGAATAACGACAGAGCCATCGGCAGCTCCGCCGGAAGTTCCTCAGAACCCGGAAACTCCGAGTTCTTGTCTTTTCCGGAAAACATGGCGGCGCAAGGTCAGCTTCCACAGTCCCTCCGAGTCCGGATAACGGAGGGGCATCGATAATTTCAAAATGAACTTGGGAAATTTCAGTCACTATAAGGGAATTTCAAGTCTTTCAATGAAATCTTTTCCCCGGTCTGAGTTTTCAGAAGATACTTTTCGGCGGTTCTTCTATCGCCTATTTATAGTATCGATCCCTTGTTAATTCTCGGCCCACAAGATTTTAATACTGCTCACTTGAAGAGTCAATTCTTGCATTTAACTCGGCTGTTGTTTCGGAGAGTGGTGTAATACGCCGAGGTCTTATGACAGAATCGAATTTAGTTCTTTTTTTATCTTCCTTGCATATCGTAATCGGTGCTGTTGTTTTATCTTTATTAGCAGATTTCGTAGTTTCTTTAAGATCGTATCTTCTGGCTCGCTTCTAGAACTCTTCGACTATTACGCCGAAGTTATCGGGATATTGTTTCGTCACATGGGAAAGAATCCCCCGGTGTTTGTTATTTAAAGTCTATTTCTTGCTGTTTCCTTTAATGCAACGGTCCCCCTTTCTGTACGATGTTCGCCGATGTATCGTGCGCGTGCCGTTTGGCTTCGTTCCCAAGAGATGTTCTGTCTTACAATTATTTCACTTCAATGATGTTGAAACGATGATTGTTTCGTAAACGTGGTTTTCTTCTTTTCCAGGTTTTTTTTAGGTTAGGTAACGACGGGGACCAACTCGAAGATATAGTCGATCACGTGTCCATAGAATTTCATACGAAGACCAGAAATATAGTCGACGTTTCTGTTAGATTGATTTCGAGTGATTATATTTATTTATTCCATAACTTATCAATTTAAATCCAATGCCCTGCCTTGGACTTTTATAAACCACTTGAGATTCAGTTTGAATTCTGTAGGTATCGGAAATTCGCGATTGATCGGTTCAATTCATGCTGGAAAGTTGCTCCCTTGAAATATTAGTTCGCTTGCAGGCTGATATCGCTGATTAAATCCAATTGATGATGCCGATTCGGTAATTCGATCTCTGGATCGGTGCTCGATTGATTTTCGAATTGATAGCTTTTTTAAAGTTTTCTAGACCATGGCTCGATTTTCACCTCGCTGATTTTTAGCGAATTAAAAATGTCCTCCCTTAATTCCGCGGAATGAAGTCGCAGAATTTGAATCGATATCTTTTAGGAAATCACCTTTCCTCGATCCATTGACTCGCAAATACTCAATAAGCGATTGGTTTCAAATCCCTTATGGGACCGTCACCGATAATTCGCCTCAGGTTTGGATAAATTACGTATCGTAGCTCGTCGCTTCGCGAATTTGTCGTTACTCGCCAAATGCGATTTGGAATTTCAATATCTTGACAGAAACTCTATTTTCCGTCTTAGTCCTTGAAGTTCTTTGTAGAATCCGTTCTCGTCCTCCCGGGTTAACTCAGTAGCCCTGTATATTCAATTTCACCTGAGTCGATAATCAAACATCGTCTGAGAAATCGACGACATTAATCGCGGACAGTCACTTCGAGGTTCGATCCACTGGGATCACTTCCTCTTCTTCACTTTTCCACAAATCTTAACCCTCCTTCCTTTACTACATATCGATCGATTCCTAGATTCAAAGATGTCTCTCGCGAACTTCACTCACCGACCACAGTCGGCCACTTCGATTTCCACGGGAAAGTCGACCGACCGAACTTCAATTTCCACGCAAAAGTCGATCGACTGAACTTTGATTTCCACACAGAAGTCGATCTACCGAACTTCGATTTCCGGGCGACAGTGGATCGCCCGCACTTCGATTTCCACGCAAAAGTCGATCGACCGAACTTCGATCTCTTCGCGACTGCGATACCAACCTATCTGGCCGATTCTAACTAATCCCGAACTTCGTAGATTTCCCTTTTCTCAAATCGTAGCCCTCCAACCGATCGCTTCGATTCCCACGTGGAGATCAATCCGCGCGACTTCCCACTCGTCCACCAGATCGGCAATCAAACATTCCGTTTAATTAGCTTCAAACGATTCCGCCTTTTTTCTTTTTTCCTCTACCTTAGATCGTACCGATCGATCGCGATTGGTCACTTGGATCCCCCCTCCCCTGGGAAGTCAAGTCGTCTGCCCTCGAGGGTGAAAGTCGGATCGCGAAGTCCCGAGGCGCGCAAATTCGAAGCGCTGGTCGCGCGACACGCACTGAGGCCCTCGCGCCAGGTCCGAGCAGAGCTCTGCCACTCAGGGTGTCAGGGAAGACCTTGGCAGTGAGCGCCGCCTGCGCGCTGACACCCGCCACTCGCCCCTCTCGCTCCCTCCCGCGACCGGCCGCTCTGTCTCTCGCACTCCCTCCCACGACTGGCCGCTACTACGGCGCGCATCCTCCTCGCTCCTGGGCGCTCAGCGAGAGCCGATTCTGCGCTCTCTCGTCCACTCGCCTCCATTCAACTTTCAGCGCTCTTCTCTTTCTATGACAGTGGCTCTTAGCATTTTACCTACCGCTTGAGAATTAACACTTTAACTACGGCGGAGTCGAAGATGTACCACCTGTACGGAGAGCTCGGCCGCGGAGTGCTCAAATTTTATATGAATACGATATTCATTTGTCGCTTTGAATACATGGGAATTAAGGGAGCAACTATAGCGGCGCTTCGTGAAAAAAACGTCGATCATACGGAAGTCACTACAGTTTCGTAATTAAAGGGTTAAGTGGATGCGTGGCAGAGTGCGGATTTTTCGGTAATATTGGCTCGGTTCTTTTCGTTTTAACGTTTCATGGCTCTAGGAATGAGCCGGTTAAGTGGGGGCTGCTTAACCCTTTCGTCGCCCGGGCTAGATGGCTCGATATCGGATGTTAAATGTCGTTGGTGATATATCTCGTGACCATTCACTGGCTTTTTTTAACACTTTCGATAGAATATCTCGCTACCTGATCCTGGCCGTACCGGGTGATGCTGGAGATTTCTACGTCTTTGAAAAGGTTAGCAATTTTTTTTTCAGCAAGTTTTTCTCCATTATTCGTATTACACACTTGTTGATATACCGATCTCGATCGTGAGATGTCTCGGGAAAAATGTTAAAAAGCTAGTATTGAGTCCCTTGATTTCTCCTAGGCAATGAAGGGTTAATAAGCGCTGGCAAAAAGAGTCGATTAACATAGTTAATAAACTATTTGGTTGTAATAAGCCTTATTAATAGAAATTCTATTTAATGACTCCTGGTAGGTAAAGCCTGTGTTCCACGAACTTGTTACAAGTGTTCCGCATACCTTGCTGCATATATTTGCATATTATTCATGTTTTGCTCTTTTTTATTTCATGACTTTTTACGACGTTTATGATCTTAGTAATTTCGATGTTCCGCAAATTCTTGTAACCAAACGTGTTCTGTGACTTTGAAAGGGTTACGAATCATCGTTCCGAAGGTATACCGCTTCTTTCGCGTTTTACAAACATTTAAATTAGAGAAATAATTCTTCTTGTTTTGGGGCTCGTATATGTTTTTGTCTTTAGACTGCTCCTCTCTGGAAGTTCGTGAATTTTTTAGTTAACCTAAATATACAGAGTGTTGCAAAATGGTGGACCCGAATTGTATATGTAAGTGGATAGAAATCTACCCCTATCTTTTTGTAACACTGAATTCTGGAGATGGTACAAACCGTCGAATTTTTATAAGGATTGAGTTAACGAATGGAAAGTGAATCATTTTTAGTAATCCTGCAAATATTGTTGATAATACTAGTAGAAACATGACGAATGGTTAAAACATTACTGCAACTTTTAAAAGTAACACGTGTTTTGCACAGGTGTACGGTAGTCTCTTTTTCACAAACTTTAATATTTTCTAATGCGCACTCAGCTGTGCTGTGGACAGCAACTTCGGTCAACTCGGACGTGTAAAAATTATGTTGAACTTATGTTCGTTTTCCCAGACATGCTTCTTCCATTACTTTGGGACTGAAGTTTCGGGTGGAATAAAACAAAACATCGTTTACCAACTTTGGTCAAGTTTAATAGCCTGCCTAACTGCAGTTTTAATCCTTAACCTTGTCTTGGAAATTTTATGCATGGATTTTTAGACTAATCACGAATGCAGCATCCTTTGACGAGGCTTTTAAGAGGATTCCCTGTTCAACAGAAAGGAAACTTTATAATTTTAATTAAACTTGATTTTTAAATCAGCTGGATAATAATTCATCCTAACTCAGGTGGTTGAAACAGGGTGTAAACAAATCGATGCTTTTGTATTTGTTTCAAGCACCAATTAAGTTTGTTAGTTAACCTTTATCAAGATTAATTTCTTTTCCGTCATTTTATATCGGTGTATAACAGGATAAAATAATGTGTTACATGAATCGGAACGAAATGTATTTCTAGAAAGAGATAAAAACTTAGTTGGATCGATCTTAGTTGGTCGATCCCTGCAAATCGTAGATTTTTCTTCGTCTTAGTGATAAAAACTGAAAAAAAAAAGACAAAAAAATTGCATGTTGATCGAAGAAGAGGAACGGTTCCGGATTGCCTTAAACTTTCGGAGCGAGTTTCTTGTGAAAATTCGAGGGAAGGAACGTTGACAAATCTCCTTTCGGAGGTTTTTCCTCGGGCAATCAATGAAAGCGAACGACGAAAGCGAAGGACCTCAGAACTTTGTACTTAACCGGCCTCTTCGCGGGGAGAATTACGGGAGGAAAAGGGAAAAGGGAAAACTCCGTGGGAGTCGGCGGCGTTTCGGCTCGACCTTTTTCAGGAGGGCGACGCATTCGTATGTAAATATTTCTGCAAAATGCAAATGCGCCAGAGCAGGGAAAGTTTGCGGCGTAAGGACGAGCCTCGGAGGTGCCTTAAACCATGTCCCGACCAGGCAATCTTAATGAACATACGATTTGAATTTACTTGCAGAATGAAAAACCTTCTTTCTAAACAATGGGATTTCGGGCCTTGAAATCTAAAATGTTGATTCTCATTAACACCCCCTGTCGCGATTTCATTTATATGCTAATGTCACAATCGGCAATCTGATTCGCGGAAGGGTACTTTACGAAATTTAAACTCTTCACGAATGAACGGATTATTACGGAACGTAGGGATTGGTTATCGTAGTTTTCGGATGGGATTTTCATTTATCTTTAAGAGCATAGGACATAATGGGGAATAATCGAGGGGCATTGTGCCAAGTGGTGATGGTTTATATTTTCGGAGATTAGGGCAATGTAGGACGGCGATTATGCGAATATCGATTGTACCAAGGTCTAATTGTTCGAGGCACCATGAATGGCTTACCAGAAGTCTTGACCGGTCAAAAATAATGGCCAGCTTAATTAAATAGAATGGGGCAAAATGTAGAATTATCTTAAGTATAGTAAACATACACAGTTTGCTAAAAAAATTGCAACAACTTGTAACCACTTACATCGTTTAACATAACGATCGGAGCCTGCGATCATATCTCGATAATTACAAGTATCTTTAAACCAAAATTGAGTCATTGTCTTTACACAATCCTACACGATATATGTTAGTCTTGGACTTGCAAGATTTTTATTTTTAGGTATAACGACTTTTTTGTGAACAGGGTAGGTATATTATTTTGAAATTGATTTATCTTAAGGACCCTCAATAATTCCTATTCATTTAGAAATTTCAAAGTCGAAATTCGCTTTTGCATTTGCCAATCGATTTGGAATATTCGCGAGGTTCTGAAATTTGCGAAGGACTTCCGACCGAATCGATAGTTGCCATTGGATCAAGTGGATTTAGTAAAACTGAGGTTACATTCGCGAAGATACGAAGGTAGATAGGAGATTACGTTCGATTAATCTAGGATCTTCCTATGGAAATATCGCCCTTCGATTCTCCCTATCGGAACCCTGAATTCCATCTACGGGTGTAAGTACGTAATTGCGCGAACATTCTGTCTTCGGTACATATGTGTTACAATGTATGTAATATCGTTTCTCAATGAAATGTTCCCAAATCAAGAGCTTTTCTTTCGGGAATGGCACGTGAGCGACCTTATCACTTTGCTGATATCCGCTTCTTGCGATCAGTGTCATAACCTCGTGGGAATTGTACATAAAAAGATGTCCTAGCATTAGTCATTATACCTCAACGAGAAAATTTGAATACAGAAATACTGTTTTCTCCGTACTGTTGGATAATATTTAACTAAATGTAGTTTCATATTCGTCATTATCCTTTTAATAGATGTAGCTGGAAGGATTTTAAATATCTTTAGTGTGTTAATTACCTCTTATCGCGTAAAATATATAATTTAATTACTATCCCTTTTACAGTTTATCATGGCACATACTACTACGTCCACGTTAACTTGTCTTCTCCCGCAATGAAGAAATTAATGTCTACGGTTATCTGATACGAATTTCAGGGTTTCCAAATTCGGACAGCTTGGGTATAGTGTTTCGTTAAGGTTTAGCTTAATTTTCGAATCACGTAAAGTTAGAGGTTAGCTCGTTAGTCACGTGCTAGAACGGCAGAACAACACGTACTTGGCGATATCTTCGCCCTTGGGTCCCGACATGCTAAAATGGGTCGCACCGTTTTCAAAGGCGACAATTTGCCACCAAGAGGATGCGGGATATTATCTCAACGACGCGTTACGACGCTCTAAAATCAGACCTTTAAACGGCCAAGACGAAATCGCACCGGCAATTCGTCGGAATGGCAAGAGCCTGCTCTCGTAATTTATGACAAATGCTTTATACATATAACCGGCGCTAAATACATGTCCTCGGAAGCTTGCTCCGCTGGTTGGAAATTCATTCCAACGAATCTCGTTATTTCTCCTTTCCATTTTTTATTTTCCCCGAGTACATATGTATGTATTTCGACGTACATACGCGTCGCGTTTCTATGCGGCTCGATTGAACTGGCCGGGCAAGTGACTTCAATTAATTGCTGTCCACGATTTCTGAACTGAATTTAATATCGACAATTCTAAAGCGAGGGTTTGGAATGACTTTGTATCATTTGTCCACTTTTATTCGGAGCAGATGAAAATATAATAGTATTAAATACACTTACTGATAAGAAATTTATGCGACGCAAGTTTACATCGAGTGCAAGAATTTAGGAGAATGCATTTTCAGTTATATAAATTCCCTATTCAGAATCATAATTATTTTAATCATTGACGTGCTTTTCGTTTGCAAATAGTAATGACAAGGTATACACTGCTCGCCTAAGAAATCGCAAGATTTAAAAATAAAAATCGTGTAAATTGGAAACTAAGATTTATCGCTTAGGAAAATGTTAAGAGATAGGGAGTCAATTTTCGTTTAAGAAGTGCCTGTAATTATCGAGATATTATGGTTTCCTTTCATTGTACTTAACTATATATCTGGTTATCAAGGGTGTACAACTATGATTTTTAGATATCGCAGGGTAATATAGCAATAAGAAATCGTTTTATCAGTTGCTGAAACTCTTTTAAAGTGTCTGCTTAATCCTGCCAGAGGTATCGTAAACCAATAAACGATTGGCTTCATCGGCAATTTCAATCCAATGGGGCGTGTGACATTCTATCTGGGTTCCTGCAAATGCAAGTTTCATTAAAGTTACGTACGCGTTAATTAAACGTTATTTCGCGAACTAATTAACTACGCGCTTTAATCTTGCCGGCGTTATAGCAGAAGCGTCTCTTTGAGTTTTTGTAACATTGCGTTACAAAATAAATTCATACATTTATCAAGCTGGTGCCAGTGAGCGAAACGTGTTTTTTTCTTTTATTCCCTTTTATGCATAAATGCTCGACTGTAATTGCGGGGATTATAATTGAACGTACAGGTATGTATATTTATGAATGTGGATTATCGCGCTCGTAAATGTACGCAATGTGGACCTATTAAAGAGCTCTATTAAAAGATTTCCAGACAAGCACGTTATGTAAAAAAAAAAGGAATTACATTCATTAAACACCATTGTTTCTCTACAGAAAATATTAATTTTTATGCATAAATAACCTCTTGCAATTATGAGACCAAGGTTGAGAATAGTGATATGTATGTTTATGAAAGTGGATTTTCTGTTTAATAAATGCATGAAAAATACTTTTGATGATACATTTGACGAGTGACCGTGGGGAAAAAAACAGCGAGTAAGCGTATGGAGGAGAGAGAGACACAGAGAGCAAGAAATAGAGAAAACGGTAGAATAGGACAGATTAAGGAAGGAGTAAGGAATAGGTTAAGGTTTGATAGAGTATAAGTAGCGTCACGTAATTCAAAAGAGAAACAATAAATTGCATACGTACAATGAAATATATTTGGTGATTTAAAGAATTTTTCGTAGTCTGTTTAGTTTTGCCGTTAATTAGATCCTAATTTTGCGGCAAGTTTGAAATATGTGCAAAGGTTAGTTAAAATTAAAGATATCCCTGTATAAGCTAAACACTTTTTTTTTAATACATTTTATTTAATAGTTTTGAAATAGTTGTTTCCTTGCAATAGAGTAGCAAAGGGAGCCTTTAATAAATAGCCATTTAGGTGTTCGGATCACTTTCTTAGAAATTCTGAGTAAAAGAAATCGCTTTGCGCGAGTTGAAATCGGAGACTTGGATCTATACCTCGTTCGGTTCCATTTTCAAACGGAACGGAATTACCTCCGAGAGTGAGTTCTACAAGGATCGAAACGTAATCTGGACCAACTACGTGTCGTTTACTTTCCTTCCGATCAGGAACTACATAGAACGTCGGTAGAAAATTGTTTCGCTCAAATTTACCGCGATAAACGCACCTTTTAATTCCCGTGCAGGACATTGCGTACAGGCAAGGGAAATAGAAATACTCGCAGGCATGTTTTTATTCAATTTTATTCTGTATTGGAAGTACTTCATGCATCGGTTGTTTCAATTTTTGCGGTAACAGGAAACGAAACGTACATTTTGAGAAACTCAACAACTAGTTACCCGTTCGCCGTTACGGCCAATTTGGGAAATCGTTTACCATGGACCAAATTTTGTTTAGATTGTAGGGAACAATGTCACATTGATTTTGTTACGAGAATCACTGTGTCCCTCGTACATACAAATTGGGTGTTAAATAATTCGACCTGACGTTGTACCGCTCCCGATTTTGCACCGAGATAAATTTAAATCCATGGAAAAGGTTTTGTAAAAATGTTCGCTAAACATGATACATCGAAAATGTATGGAGCGCTAAAGAAGGCTAATACCTCGGAGGTACAGAATATCTCAACATTATTGTACTATCTTTAATTGATTAATTTTTCATTACGTTTGATTCACGCATCATTAAGCAATGATAGTAAATGAAGGAAATAATCTAGATAACCTCCCATTCATTCAAGATTACGATAAATGTTTTTCGCCGAATTGAGCAATTTAACGTGGGTCCCTTTACCGAGACAACGTGTTTATGCGAAATTAGAGCAATTATCCCATCATCAATCTTGCGGTAATTATTTCTCCCAGAGCGTAACTCCTTTTGGAAGTTCACCACAAAGAGGCTCTTATACGCGTTACCGCGTGCATTAGACGGGCGTTTAAATTTCTTTCAATATTTTTGCATGTTTATGATGCAAAACGTGCAATGCATGATTACAGGAGGCGCTTCTATCCGTCTCTGTTCTCCCTACATTTTCTATTCTGGAGCTCCAGCTTTTCGTTCGCGTTCCAGAGTCTGATTTCCAGGAGCGATATTCCTAACTCTCATTTCCTGTTCCTTTCCAGCAGGGGAACAAAATTGCCGGGTATCTTTGTCAGCCCAGTGGATGCAGTACTGCATGCACTTCTTGTCAGTACCGCGGGTGCGATATTGCGCATACTTCCTGCCGGTGGAAGTGGATCCTGGCCAAGAAATACATTATCCACTGTGCTGCAGAGAAACAGAGCTCAACGTAAACCGACGTGCGACTATAAACTGTTGTTATATTAATGACACAGACCCGTATCTATACAAAACCTAAATGAACCCTCTTAATAGCGGTACATTAATATTATTATTCCAGACGTTGATTAATAGTGGAAAAATCTATACATACTTGTCCAACAATTAACCCTTTAGAAACGGCTATGCCTTTCCCTAGTATGCTTCCGCTGTGCAAATATTCGAATCGCGAATTCAGCGTCATTTACGACTAAGTTCACTAATGTCAAAAAGTTAAAAGTAAAGAAAAAAAAACAAAGTAAAAAATTCTACTAAAGCAGGTGATAAGTGCGAAACTTTGACGGGGAGCTATGATCATCGGTAGTATCGGAAGGGATAAATAAAACCCGGAATTATTTATTTACAGTTTATTCAAGTCACCCTGGATCTCGTGAATAAACATCCCCTATTAGGAGCTTACACCCTGAGAATTAAGATTAATTGACTGAAATAAATATATATTGCTGGTTGAATCATGTATAATCGTAAAGAAGAATTATTTCATTCAGAAGAAAAATTATATTACTGATTTAACCGAATTTTTTTTACTCTTCCTAATATTTCTTTGGACGCATCTGATCGCAGGATTTTGATGTAGCAGTGCATATTTCTTTGAGTCAACCAACTCTTTTTTTTTTGTTCTCGGTGTATTACATTTTTTATACGCTAATGTCACGAGAAACGGAATGACTGTATTTTATCGGCGACCCGTATGCGAGAATATAGAATCGAAGTTGATTTCACTATTAATAGCGACGTTAAATTATGGGGAAAAGGGAAAAGAGTTACCACCGTGTCTCTTTAGAGAGGGAGAAGGAGATACGTGGACGTACGCTCGCCTCTACGGATTTTCCAAATCGGGGAACAGCAAATCGGGGTTCGGTTCTATGAATCAGCGGCTTCCCGACCAGCCAGGTCGGAGCCAGGATTCACAATCAGACAGACGGGAGCCACCAGTCGTAATATGCGGCGATTCCAGTAAGAGACTTTGAGAAAATACCTTGGCTCCGAAAGCAAGGTCGGCCGTGGGAAACCGATTTTCGATTACGAGCCCGCCAACTTTTGGAGATTCAGCCAATCGAGACGATCACTAATTCCCTGAAATTATCGAGATTATGAAATGTCATTTCTGTTCAGTTCACATTATTAATTGTCGATGTATAAAAAAAATTCTCACGCTGAAAGTGATTCCAAGGGGCAGAAGGCTAAATTTTATTATCGGTAAACGGTTAACAGTTTTCAAACGCAATATTTTCATATATTGCTTTATGTATTATTAGGTATGTTTTATAATAACATCGTTTTCGAAGATATTGCTAGTAATCATTTTCGAGATTCGCGAGAATTCTTTTTTTATCATTAAGTAACGATGAGAATATTGAGTCAAATGTTATACATGGAAAGAGCTTTACAGTGAAGTTATTTGTTTTAAATGATCAATCTTGGAATTAGTTTTCAAAATCCTTTATGAACGTGTGCTTTGCACATTCAAAATACCTAATCAGTGAATATATTGATTTTCATTTAATAATTTCAGTTTTTCAATAACGGTATTAGAATGATTGAGGTATTAGATCGGTGTATTTAATTATCTATAGACTTCTATTATCTAAACAGTTTCAATGAATATCCAATATGATGTTCAACGTCCGATTAATGCATTTATCCAGATCAACAGGAAGTGGAATGTTGATTTTCAGGCACGATCAGAGCGGAACATATTTGCGGAAGAGGTACGTAAAGTACATTAAGTACATGGAGTACATGTATATCGAGGGTTTTGCGGCTACATTATAAAGTGCAGTTCAATATCCAGCGATTTGTAAGCTCGATAGGATGAATAATACATTTCTACATGTATTTATTTCTGCTCAAAGTTTCATTTTACTTGTATTGCATTACTGTCAAGCAATGTTAATTTAACAGAAGACAAAATTCGACAAGATTTTGAACAAGCAATTATGCATGAAATTAACCTTCACGTATGGCCTGTGACTGATATGCAAAGATGTAAAGCATTTACCATCAGTTACAGTGCACCCCTGTTAATTACGGTAGAGATATACGTCAAGCGCACGTACGAGGTGTGTAATGAGCGCATTTGAGCCCCACAAAGCGCCGACATGTAAAAGTTGAATTAAAACATATTTTCTTCCAAATTTTCTACGTTTCCCTAAAAAGAATTCAATTTTTAAAAGCCAAACTTAACAATATACATACTTGCACAAGTATGTACACAGCTTCTTTTTTTTTTGACAAGACACAATACCACATTAAAAGTTTCCTTTAATGAACAGAAACCAAAATAAACATTTTTAGATAATCAAACCATCTTAATCCTCTCTCTCTACGCGGCTATTCAATTATAAATATTTTAAACAGTTGGAAAAAACAAGTTCATAGGGATTTAACGAGCGCTTTATGCAATTTCTCAAATCTGCTTGTAGTAATGTCGGTATTTGCTCTGCATTTTTCATCTGGTAAAGCCTCTTAAGTAAACTCCACCTACAGTCGTCGAATTAACACGGTAATAAGGAACCTCGTTTAATTTCGAACGCGTACATACACGTGTACCTGTATGCACTCAGGTTGCATCAATCCGTTCTACTTAAAATGTTCTTACGAGTTGAATCAACGAATCGTCAAATTACCATAATTCGAGTGACCTTATTCGCCGAATCGACCCAACACCCACGCCAACCTCGTCCTACCGATCGCGTTATTTCAACTTGTTGAACTAAACGATTTTGCCGGACAATTTGACCTAGCTGGCAGGATAAGGTTCTCGTAATCGTTGAAAACTACCGAGGCAAAAGTTGCACGCAAGGTCGCGAAGAATTCGAGGGAAGAAGGTCGCCCCGAGCTACAGCTTCGCATTCCCGAGGTCTTATTTCCTTCCATTTTTACCCTTTGGTCCGACATTTTTCAGGGAAAAACGTGAGAACGAAATCTTTCGCCCACAGTCTTCGGGAAACGCAGATAAATATATAATAATTCTTTGAGGTCAACCTTTGGTAAGGAGAAAAATAATAAATCTGGGAAATTGTACATAAGAACTCATTTGGCTACTTTCAGTCATTCTTAGACTTTGAAGGAAGGTATGTCAGAATTAATCTTCACATTCACATTCAGAAGTTTATTTCCGTATTTTCCTAAATACTAATTTTTACATTTATTGGATGATAATTAAGGATAGCGGACTTGTGTTTAGTATTAGGAAGACGAGAAATTTGGAAATTGTTTAGTTATTTGTGCAATGTAATAGTGATGTTAGCGTGTTTACAGGGGTTATGTATATGTACAGTAAATCGCATGGAATACTTTTAGGATGATTGTTGCTAGAAGCCAATACACTCTGTAACGTAATGCGTTGCAGACGTGCAATTTCCACATTTACCCAATTCACTCTGCAAGGAATAGATAGACCTGAAATTGTTGCTTTTTTGCTACTTACGGAAATTAGTCGGTCATCGTAAGAGCCGCTTCTGTGGAAAGTGTTGCACTAATAAATTGTCGGCCTGGAAGTTAAACAGTTTTACATCGAAATAATTTGATAATTACCCCTTTTAAGTAGCCCCTTTTGTAACTACTCTTCTCTTTAAACGACTAATTGAAAACGACATATGTGCCCACAGTTATGAAAGTGGTCTAAGTCAAAATTGAAAAAAAAAAAATGAGTGTCAGTTATTTCACGCCACATTATTTTAAACTAAATTAATTCAATGTAATTTCGATACAAAAAATATGACTTCGACCACTTTCATAATTATGGGCACATATATCTACATTCAAACACGGCTAGTTATGTTTCAATTCGTGTCGAATTTTTTACAGTCCCAATGGCGGATGAATGTCTCCAATATCTGATAAAGGATATCGAATTCATTCTTGAACGTCGATTGGCTCTTATCCAAAATTGCTCCTTCGTTTTGCCGTCGTTTCAGTGCCTTCCACGTCCACGTCATTTGTCCACGTCAAAGGACCACTTTCGACATTCGTCACTTGACCCTGGTCAACTGGAAAAATGAGGTAAAGGTTAGATCGAGATAGATCAGATCGTTTGGTGATACAAGGAAAATTATTTTGAGAATAGATTAACACTTTACCGACCGGCGAATTTGGAAGAAAAAGCGATCACGGGTATCGCAAACCCGTTTAATAGTCTCCCTGTCGGTAAAGTGTTAAGAATGTCGATGGAAAAGCTTCGAAGTAATCTGACAAATTTAACGACCTCAAGAGAGGTAGGCGACAGACTTTGTCGAGTTCTGAATAAATTGAAGGAAATGGGGAAAAGAGACGAACCTGCTTTACAGTGAATGTATGATGTTGCATATGATGCGTGCAGTTGATTTTATGGTTACTGACCTGTGACATTCTTTCTACTCTTGTGGTAGCTACATTGAAAAAACTGACTAAACAATTTTCAATTTCGAAATATAAAATGCAAACTTATATAATATGTCACTTTTTACAGATTGACCGAACAGTTGTGGGTAGGAAACTTATGAAATTAATTTTTACTGTTTTCTTAGATAAAAAGTAGTCCCATTTAAGTAGTAACTCAAAAAGTATTAAGCAGTCCATGTGCACATTTTTTTGGAAAAGGCAAACTATAGCCATAAAATGGACACATGGATCAAGACTCAAAATATTATTGCTGCCAATCAAAAGGTAAAAAAAAATTATCTTAACAGCTTTTGACGAATTTTGCGTTTTGTCAGTGGTAATAATAGAATTACAGATGCGCACATTACAAATTATGACAACAGTTGTTCCCGTTTTCACGCTGAAGATATCAAAACCAACTCCACCCAGTACTGTAAAAATCATCACGATTTTTCAACCTTTCTCAAACACTGCATGTCGCTTTACGATGTACATATATATAAAACACGGTCATTTGCTTTTGTTACATACAATTCTTTCCCAGAGAAAGGGATATAACAGCTTCCGCCAAGTCTCGTGAAATTAAAGAAGATTTCGGGAAAACAGTTGCCGACCTGATAAGCCAGTCAGATAGGGGAAACCTTATTTCCCATCCGAGCTGTAGCGGGGGTCTCGGATATACACACCCTTCTTTCAAATAAATACAGGGGAAACACAATTCCTGGTTCGGGCACTCTTCGGCAACCCTTCGGAGCGATTTAAGTCGATTACGTTTGCGAGATAAAAAGTAAATGCGACCTAGGGGAGAAAAAAAAATCGGAATTTACAATTATTGGCACATTTACCTTCCAACTTGAGGCATTTCCGGAGAGGTTCGTGTCGCTGACAAAGTCTTAATCTAATCGACATGTATTCAGGGTAGTTTCCACCCCCGGGGACGCATGACGTACAGAGGCCAGGGTCACCGAGTTTAACGCCGTTGAAGTGCTATCAGTTATCCTTTGACATTTATTAATATGCAACTCCGCCATAGGAGGGTGCGATCTCGTCCATTATGAACCCTTATACTCTATACGCTTGTAAATTATTCCGATAATAACATTGTATTACTTAATAAAGGTTAAAACGAAATATTTCAGTACAATACTTAACAAAATAAAAATGGTGGACGGTTTAAAAAGGATGTTGAAATTGAGAAATAGTGCTTTGTTTCATGTCCACTTATTTCTTCTTGCTTAACACTTTACAGTCCAACATTGAGGGTGAATCGATATTAATTTTACACTGAATTGTCCACATAATGTTTTTTAAAACAAGTGTGAATTGCAAAAGGTTGGGAGTAACGCGAGAGGAAAACAATTATCAGGTTTCAGAGTGATAAGAAAAGAGAGATAAGTCTTGAAAAGTGTTAGAGGTTTGCACCAACTTTAGTATGACTCGATACTGTTTTTATATTGAACTATTTCATGTTACTGTTTTTAAAACAAGGTTGGATCTGCAAAGGGTTCAGAGTAAAGCGAGGGAAAAATAATTATCAGGTTTTTTGGTGATAAGGAAAGGGGAGATAGGGCACGAAAAAGCGTCAAAGAGGCGTTTACGCGGAAACGTTAAAACCACCCCTGACGTAGGCACTCGCAAGAAATTGTCGACGGCGACATCACGACGCTCCGGACTATCGATTTTGATACAACCTTTACGTGATCGTCACAGTCTACATAATAAAAAAACAACAAGGAGCATAGTATATTGCAATCCGAAGTGTTAACCTTTGGTAAAAGGTCGTCGTACCTTTAAGTCTCGTAAAGATCGAAAATCGTCCGCAGTGTTTCGACCGCATTCTGATAATTTTTTTTTCGTCCCTTATTCAGCAGATTCTTTGAATGGACTATTATTGAACGGAACAAAGAAATCATGCAGGAAGGGTTAAATTGCCTAGAAACGTCGTTCAATGGCAGCGGAGCGTTGCTAACGACGTTCCAGTTGGGGAAAAATAAACGCCCCAATGTATTTGGTGCGAAACTCTACCAATTTTTTTGTCTATATACCCACCTCTTATACGACGGAAGACGATTCGTAGGCTAATACGTTTCAAAAGGAGATTTAAGTGGAAACGTTACAACTACCCCTCACGTTGTAGCTCACAAAAAGAGCCACATTAAAACTACCCCTAACATCCGAAAGCTCGCAAGAAGAATCCCAACTGCGTCGTTCTGACCCGGGATTTTCGACTCTATTATCTCGAAGTGACTGTTATATGACACCTGTATATAGTAAAAAGTAACATGGAACGTAGTAGACTTCTACTGAAAATGTAAATTGTTTACGAAAGGCCCTACGAGTGCTTAATAATGGCTAACATTAACGCTAAGTCGCGCGCAATGTTTGTACCGCTTTCTGGTAATTGTTTTGAGTAAACTCTGAAAGTAGCACTATTTAGCATCACGGAGCAGTCAATTGCCTGTAAATGTCGTTTTATAGCTAAGAAGATAATCTGAATAATGAGTTCTTGAATGACGAGAGACGATTCATAGGCGGCTGAAGCTCCAAAGTGGGATTTAAGCGGAAACATTAAAACTACCCCGAACATTCGAGAGCTCGCAAGAAGAATCCCGACGGCGTCGTTCTGGCTCGGGACTATCGATTCTCCTATCTCGATGCGAGCTCCTCTTCTACCTCCGCTAAGGTTATTTCATCTTCTTCCTTTCTTTTCCCAATCTTTCGGTTTATTCCGGCCTTCGAGTCCCTGCAGAACTAAGGTCGCCTGATGTCCCGTGTATCTGCAACCCCCTTCGTATGTTATTATTTGATTAAAAATAATATTATATTATTTCACCGCCGTCTTTTCTGTTTGTTTTAATCCGCTAAGGTTATTTCATCTTCTTCCTTTCTTTTCCCAATCTTTCGGTTTATTCCGGCCTTCGAGTCCCTGCAGAACTAAGGTCGCCTGATGTCCCGTGTATCTGCAACCCCCTTCGTATGTTATTATTTGATTAAAAATAATATTATATTATTTCACCGCCGTCTTTTCTGTTTGTTTTAATCTTCGTCCCTCTACGGAGATCAGTCAATATCTTGCGGTCAGGGTCTTACATTATTATTAAATAATAATGCCAAATTAATATTTTGTTCGTCCACGGTTTCAAGGGTTTTCATATCTTTGGCCGTTCGTCCTTGATATTCTGATGTTATTTGAATCGATCGAAGATGCGCCATATTTAAAAGTGGGACGAATTTTGTCCTTGCCCCACAGGGATGGAAATTTATGTGAGCTGTCGCCATTGTCCACGAGGAAAGGTAAACATATATTTTCCCTCGGATATCTTCGACGAAGAAAGGAAAACACGGCGCACTTCTTGAGTGCGTGTTTCCGAATGTTTTTTTAATGTTTTATAAATTGCCGAGGTTTCCGGAAGTCTTCCAAATCTTGCCAGGCCATCCGGAAAAGGGGCTCCAAGATGGGGAAACTTGTACAATTTTTCTCCGTATTTGCGCAGGAAAGGAGTTCTAAGGCAAGGTTGCTAACGAAGAAAAATTTGGACAAATTTACATATGCATGTAAGTGTATTCAATGGGAATGTTGTGATTAGCCTCTGAAAATTAGACATTTTTAGAGGAACGGGAATTCGGAATATTAGGACAATCCAAGGAGGAGGAAATCCTTCAGAATTTAACGAATTACAACATAGCTAAAAACTACTGCAACTCCAGCAATTAAGAAATTATAAATAAAATTAGAAAAACTGGAAAAATATTGAAAAGCAATCAAGGTGACAATGTTCAAACTTTATTTTCCAAGTCGGATAAAATCCCGAATAAATTTCATTGTTACTAGGGTTAACTAAATAAAGGCATCGGTCAAAATCATCAAAATGTTAATAGGAAGAGAATAAAAAGTAAAAGGGAGAAACAGAATATCGGGAAGTAATCAAAGACGCAAATATTTGGACTTCATTTACCGAAACGAATAAAATGGCGAGTCCACGTTGCGCTTTCGATTCAATTAAACCAGCTCGAATCGACAGCGAGGGTCCTTGCGTCAATAAATTAAATGGATTGCGAAGAATCTCGAGTTTGGTTCGCGAGAAATTGACGGAATTCAAATGCCGAAATTCCAAAGTTCGTCGAGGGTGTGATGATTCGAAACCTCAAGCTTTGATTTGAAAGTCCAAATCTTTCGGCTGTCAAGCTTCGATTTGAAAGTCCAAAGCTTTACCTTGTTGGAACGCGATTCGAATAAAAAGCGGCAAGAATTTATTTCCCTGCTGTTTGAAAGCCGGGATTTTTACAACCAAAGCTCCGTACGGCCGACATATTGTCTTCTTACGACCCTGAGAAGCCAAAGAGGATGCTCAAGCTGCAAGAGCCAATAAAACACCGAGCTCCTTGGGGAAAGATGTTTATTTGCACCTAGAGAATTCTCCATATTTTACATTAGACTATAACTGCCATGTTCTGGGAAAAATGTTTCTTTATTATAGAGAGCACCTGTAACTTTTTAGTACAGCTGTTCGCGCTGCAGATTTTGTCGTCGGCAAATGCCATGCTTGGTATTGACATTTTTTTGACACGGGAGTTCTTTTGCTAATAAACGTTTAAGCTAACTTGTCTAGATCTGCGGATAATAGTTTACTATAGGAATAATGCTAAAATACCACTGTTGGTATTGGAAATTTTTATGTTTCTAGCAAAAGATATCCCAGTGATGTAGAACATTATTTATAAGCTGTAGGAAATTTTGACTCGCAGACTTTTAAACGCATATTTCGAGATGCAGGAAAACCAGTTCGATGTATGATGCACGAATAAATTGAAAAGTCATTTTAGTGAAAGCGATACTCATGAACATTAACAAAGCCAACAGTCGAAACCTCGTGCTTCTCGCAAATTCCTTAATCGAAAATGGAAAGTAATTCTTACTGAAGCCAAAAAATAATACTTGCTTTCCTTTATCGCCCTTATTTTAATTAATCATTTCCACCCCTACCTTACTAATGTTGGCTGCCCAAACCCAGAGAATAGAAAATTCTCGTTTTTTATTTTTTTATCATTCGTGCAACGAACAATTTAACAATGAAAAACAATTGACGTTTTCTTTTCGTTTCTTCCAAATTTTTTTTTCATAAGTCTGTTACCTGAGTCTTCCGTTGTCCCGAGACTTCGAGAAAATCGAACGATCTTCGAGCTGCAAAAACCAATAAAATGTCGGGGAGGGTAGAGGAAAATGTTTACTCGCATCAGGGAAGTTCCTGCAGTTCTTTGAGTCACGGAAAGTGGGACATACGCCAAGTATAACGCGGAATGTTCACAAGTGCGTTTATTGCTAAACACCGGTAACTCCGTTTTCGAATTACGGGGTTCGGATCGACGACAAACTCGACAGGGCTTTCAAGTTAGAGCGTTCGTGAGTTCCGGTAATTAGAGAACTTAGATTGTTTCTTCGGCGTTAATTAAAGTTAAATGTTTAAATAATATTAATTCCTTTACCGAGCAAGCCACCATGAAAGTGGCGACGAAGGGAATGGTTGCTGAAATCCACAACTAAATGAAACACGTTTTTGTTTAACGGAAGCTTCCTTGTAAAAATGTGCAATTTGTAATATTCATTTTATAAGGTGTACGTAATAATGGGCATTATTATGGGACTTACAATCTACGTTAAGAAGTTTCTTTAACATTTTACGAGAGTTTGTTTTCATTAGGAATAAAAGCAAACCAGGCCCTTGAAAGTATGCCATCGATTTGCGACTTTATTCAGGAGATTGCCAGGAAATTGCAGTCAGTAAAATTGCTTTAATAAACGCTGGGCGTGAGCAGCCATAATTAATGGGTATCGATTTGGTTTCGGAGTAATTTCGCAGATTCAGGAGCGGATATTTTCGACGTAAAAACCTTCATGAACAGGATTTAATGATATGCAAAACAGTCAGGAAAAATTCCATCTGATAATATGTAAGTCATTTCAAATAAACATTATGACGATCAACAATTAATATGGATGGTCGTAATTTTTTCAGACAAGTGTGTTCATTTTCAATGCTAAATCCTGTACAAACCGGGTTCAATGATCGGTGTTTGTACAATGGTGCACTCACCATTCACGTATATTGCAATCGGCTGTAATCGCGTATTGGATAATAACAATGGCGATCAAAGTGTTTCTATGTACCAGTACTAGCTCGGTTTGTACGGGAGTACCGCACTAAAATTACGCCAGTTCCCGAGAGATTGTGTACCCAACTTTACATGTCTGTGTGGATGATCCAGTCAAGATTTACATGTGTTTACAGTATGTCAATTTCCTGAAACTGCTGGCTAACAGGAGAAGTTTCGAAATCGCGTGAAGTTTCAAACCTACTTCCTATAATCAGTGCCGCAAGCGTTTTGAAGCGTTATTTCGATCAAATTTCACCTGTTATATCTTAGGCATCGAACAAATTTTCAAAGAACTGCAACATGTAATGCGGTACAAAATTTTCCTCGGAAATAATGCACGTTCATATCAACTTTCCGCAAATATACAGCTTGTTAAAACAACTACAACACCTAAAAATCAAAGTTACGCTAATCTGATAATCATATAGCTGTAAGTATTGTTTTTTTATGGGTACAACGTTGACTGCAATGACCACAGCATAATGGATATCGTGCCATATCTCGGCAATTGCAAGTATTTTTTAAACTCATTACTATTTTTCTACGTTATCTTGAACAACATCGATTAGTCTCCGTATTTGCGCAATTCTTATTTTCAGGTGTTGCGATTTTTTTTAGCAAGCACTTCCTACGATATTGTTTGCCGAATTCCGGCCGGCTTTTGATAAGCGTAATTGATATTGGACGGGATGAAAAATGTATAAATTAATTGTACCACGTGGAATGATCATACATTTTTTTTTTTTTTTCTTAACTTTTGGTTCTCAAGCGGTACATCGGGGATGATTAATTTCCCCTTTCAATTAATGTTACCCGTGCATGCGTTGGAGGGCTTTTTTTATCCCTTGTGGAGGGTTGACACTTTGACGTAGTACTCGCGGTGAAACCGAGAGGATTGGATGTCGCTGGCCGGAAAGGGTGTTCCTGGAGTGAAGAATTTGGCTGCGTTTTAAAGTGGGGTGATAAATGAGTTACGACTTCCGCCGAATTTGCGAAGTCGGCACTGCCAGGAAGGCTTCTAGGTCGATACTTCGTTTACTTCGGTAGACACTTTAACTTATCTCGGCGGTGAACTTCACCCCCTAACCAATTGCCTTTGGATTCTTCCACCGGATGCACATCTTGGTCGTACAATGCTCGGAATAAGTGAGATTCGCCATTACAGGATAAGGGATTATGGTAACTCGAAACAGCGAAAGATAAAATAGATAAACAATTCCAATTTCAATTTTACCAGAATAACGAAATAGATAAATTATAAATACGGTACCAAAGATTGGATAAATTAGCGGGGAAAGAAAGAAAATGAGGAACGGAATAAAATTCTCCAGGATAGATTTTTTGTACATTGTTAAAAACATCTTTCCTGAATATAGTACGCACGTGGTCGAAGATTTTGGAAGATAAAATTTTCTGTACAATTGACCTTGGGATTTCGTGTACATATATGAATTTCAGAGAATATACTAAATATGTATATCTTTTGTATAGTATTTTTTTATCACGTGTAAGAACACAATTGTATGCATTTTGAGACAAGCGCGATGTGGTACTATCAGTAATATTTATACCGATTTATTTTCTGATTTTATTGTTTTGTTGGAAATTTTTAATACTTTTTTCATTAATTCCCATATAGAAATGATGTTTTTCGAAATGTAGTACACATGTATGCGGTTTTCGTTTCGAGTGCTGCTATTTTTTATTTTAGTGTACATTTGTATTTTTGTTCGAATTATTGCAACATTTTTAACGACTTAGTAGGACATTTCGTCAGGGATGTATTGTTTCTTTCTCAGTCTTCTCACGTAGTAATATCTTGTTTCTTTCTCTCTTGCCGTGTGGGTGAATGAGCGCACATAGGTATATCATTTGCAGTTCACTTTACGTAGTACTACCGTGTACGAATTTCGATCCCTCTTTCGCATGATCGAATATCGATGCTGAAATTACCACTCCCGCGGAACATGTCTGTCACTTTAGAGACATTTCAACGTACCATGTCGTCGTTCACCCTTCTACATATTTTACGATTCTTCTGGAGAACGTAAGTGCTATCTACTAGAGGTGGCACAGAGTTCAAGTGACTCTATAATGTACGATAAATAGTTGCGATACAGGAAAAGTTAAAAAAAGAAACTACGACAACCACATAATTTCATTTTTAAACGAACGGATTAAAATTAGACCCATATTTAATAGATCTACTAATTGTATTTATCATAATTCATTCCTGCGATTATTTGTATTATAATATAAAAGCGTCAAAAGCGTTTCCGGTAATATTGTTAACCACGTTCTTTTATCACTTATGCAAAAAGGTTTCAAATTCACCCGTTGCTTGTTCTTGTCAAAATAAAAATGGCAATTCCGCCTTCACTCTCATTTTATCCGGTGGGCCTTTCAAAGACTAAACTCATGCATAAGAAATAGGGCAAAAGCCATTCTGCAAGATATTGCACGAAGAAGAGATGGTTCTACTGGATGCAGAAGAGAGATTAAACCGAGTCGCTGAAGGAACAGGGGAAATGTGGATGTAAAAGCCATTTCTGTGGAATAAATATAATATGGGCTTCGCACAAAAGTTCGCAATGAGACCCATTCTTGATGTAGCTGTAAACTGTATTGTTTATAGGGTGGTCATGTGAAACTTAGAGCTTCTTGTGCCCCACTTTCCCTATGCAAAGTGTGACAATATTAATAGACCACATTACCCGTGATGACACGCACACACACTCACGTGTACGTAAACGATCCACAGAGCCCACCGGCACACAATTCCCTAGGTTGTTCACTAGACATGTATGTCTCGTAACCGCTGTTAGACAATATTTGTCGACCGACAACTATACTACGTCGTCTCGTTGGATGAAACTCCGGACTTCGTTCTTCTCTTGACCGAGGACAACGTTAAAGGCTCATTTTCTTTGAAATATACGTCCTGGTTTTAAAGATAGTTTTATATACAATAGTAAAGAAAGATCTATTTCTATTTCAAACGTACGTTTCAGTGTTAAGGGGAAAAACGTATATAATACAATCAAGGGACATTTATTTCTTTTGACTAATAATAAGTAAGTGTTGCAAATTTCTGAAATATTTGTATTTTGTTTTAGTAAGTAAAAGATTAAGGTTTTATTGGAAACAATATTGAGTGGAGTCGATTTTTATTAAAAATGTGCATGTCATGGACGTTCTTAAATTGTATTCGTCTATTTGAAGGCGTTTCTCTTTCTGAGAAAAAAAAAATGTTTAGATTTATCTTGTTTCTAGTACATATTTCATCGTTAGTGTTTATAAATGATATTCAGGAACCATTTGTTTTCTTGGTTAAAAAGAAATGGCATCTCGCAGAACGTATATTATTTCGAGGGGACAAAATGGCAAATGTCAGCTGATCGGACAGAGGAATACGTGTGCGGTACTTTTTCCATCGTATGAATTGGTCGACCTTTGTGGCGGTAAAAATAAAATTGAAGAATAGTGAGACGCGTAGAAAGAGGACTACGCGTGCGTTACTTTTTCCATCGCATAAATTGGTCGACCTTTGTGGCGGTAAAAATAAAATTGAAGAATAGTGAGACTCCTTAGAAAGAACTTGTGGATTCCACAAGTGCAAAGCATTAAACTGTAAAAATAAGTTCCGCGGGTTGGACCCACCGGGACATTTTTGCTGAATCGACCAAGAAGTGACATTGAAGAACCGGATGCATTATCCCGCGAGGAAACGTCGGGAAAATAATAACGCGTAAACCCTGAAATTAAACCCTGACTTACTAATAAAAAGACTATAATCTTCGCTTTTATTCTTTCAAAAGTCACGTATTGATATCTTCCCCTAGAATATGAAACCACAAAATATTATATCCACAATTTTTCGTTTCCTTTCAACATTTTCATAATATTATTATTACTAGTATTGTTTTAATTTCGAGCGTAATGAATTATATATAGTTAAGCGGAAATAAGAAGTCAGGATACATACGGATGGTCGAAGGAATGCGAAAAAAACAAGTGACGTACATACAAGTCACAGTAACGAGAAAGCAGCTGAAAGAGCTTTTGGGTTCTCTTTGCGTCCATGGTTGGAAGTTCCCGCAATTTTTGAAATTAATGTCGGCAACCACTCGGCGGTGAACGGATTGAAAAATGCCCTAGGAAATGGCGGCCCTTTAGCTTCCTCGCTGAGTACCTTTGAAACGATAATTAATCTTGGCTTACACGCTTCCCGAGAAGGAGAATCGTCCCAGCAATTCCGAGCTAACTCGAGATATTTGTCCCTGGATTCTTGCTGGTGTAGATGCAATTCCAGTCTCTTGGAGTGGCGAAAAGTAGTTCTCGTCGTCCAGCTCGGCCAGGGGGCAAGTTCATTAAAACACTTGGTACACGGGGTACAACTGCATTTACGAAAAACTTTTTATTATTATATTTCGTGAGTGGAATCGCAATTCGATGCAACAAGCAGAGAAAGTCATTTCGAACGCGAAGGAGAGTTTCTATTTGTTGCGAGCATCACTAAGTTAAAACAAGGCCTTGATAACTGTAAATTATTACGCAATTATGTTGTAACAATACAATTTAAATTTTTGTTAAAAACTGTAATATTGTCAGCTTTATCTAATCCGTTAATTGTTCCAAATTTACAATTTCGTCTAGATGACACAATTATAGATTGCTCTTTTACGTTTATCCGTTATTTCAACGGTGTAAGCTACACATTATCGATTGATGTTGTTCTTTTTACATATAAAAACATGTTTTAGAAAGAAATTTAATCTTGATACACATTATTCTTGCGAAATAATACAACATCTCTGATTTATATTCGAATTAACAACTGGCAATTAATGTAAGTAATTTAGTCGTATAGTATGTGGGCTAAAGAATTTTACGTCTAAATGTTCATTTTTGGACCTTACTACAAAGTCTTCAAAATTCATTCATGTGACACAAAATGGATCCCCGACAAATGTGATTTTTCGACGGTGGAGGCAGACATTTTAGCATAGAGAGCAGCTGAAATTCGAAAGTAATGGAATGTGAAAATGAAATAAAATTGTCGCTTCCCAGGAATTTTGAATAAATCGACTGCAGCGTGTACTGCCAAGGGGTACATGACGTTTGACTCCATATAGACTTAATATATGCATGTATTCCTGGAAAAGTTCTGTCAGAAAGGGCTTCGCTTCGACCGAAGGCTCGGATTTTGGCTCGAATGAAGCTTTATTGAGGCAGTCGTGGTACAGTGAAGTTATAATTGAATAACATCCCTCACTATCTGAAAGTTCGCCAATTTAACTGACTGAGGAACTTTAAGCATTTGTGATATTTGCCAATTGAAACTTGGAAAAAGAAATGATGAAATGGGAATTCGACCCCGTATGAAGATATTCATTAAAGGAACCCACTTCTGTGTCGAGTTTATCGTATTTATGCCAAGTTAGAAGCATGTTTTCTCCTTTAATAAAATATTACTTACAATTATCGAAAATCAATCTCGAAATATTTGTATAAATTTACATTTTCTAAATAAATTAGTGGAAGTCTAGGATTTGAGCCTGACTCTTTAACCAGTCAAGGTTAGACAACAATTCTAATTATCCGAAGGCCTTTATTTCATGCAGAATATGAACTTTCACAATGTGTAATATCGCATAAGTTATTTTCATACTTGACACAATTTCGTCGATCCATTATTCATGCCTCTCTACAATTTACATTCAAAAATCGCGTGAGGGATTCCGAGATTGGCATATCTTTGCATGGGTCTCCCACTAGCAATAAATATAATAAATAATCACATAACAACGATATGTTATAGGTACCCACGTAAATGCTTGTAATTATTCAAGGCGTACAGTACTGACTGAGATATCTTAAACAATTACCAAATAATTTTTACATCCTCATATATAACCTGTATATCGATATTATTTAGTCACACGATTAATTACTCGTCACGATATATCGAAGCTACAGAAAACGCAAATTCTTCCACTATTCTTGCATTATTCAAAATGTGCGTATTCTTTTTATAATCACGTCCAATCATTCTGAAAAACTATTCCGTTCGTGGTTCTATATGAACCACCTTCTTGCTCAGGTTATGTCAGATTCTCCTCAAAAGTGGTCCACAGCCATCACTCCAAGATTCCCCCCGAGGATACTCATCTGACACATATATGGGAAATTTGTATATCTTGATACACACAATTTTTTCAAATTTCCATTTTGCGTACTTAAGGTAAATGCTATATAAATCGATCACCTATAATCAACAAACCCAAATGAGCACCACAACGCCTATTGATTAATTAGCGTTGCGCTACATAAAGTCTAAAATATTTCATCTGTATCTAAATTAAAATAAATATTGGCTTTCAATATCTCCATAACATATTCAACCACTCAACACCATTCAAAGTTCACATCCGTCGACATCGTCAAATAAGTCGCTCCAATTGTTTCCTCTTCTCAATTGTTGTAGTCGGAAACAAAGACGTACAGATAATGGGAAAGAATTAGTGCGGTACAGATCGGAGACATTAAACTTCCAAGTATGGGTTTTTTGGAAATATTTCCATGGTAGCTAGACATGACCTATCGTAGTTCCATGCCGGGTGGAATAGTGGTCAATGGAAACTTGCCAAAGGAGTGTAAGAATGCTCAACATTGAACAATTACAGGAATACAGAAAGTAATTGGAGTGGAGTAGGTCGCAGATGTTAAAGTTCCAAGTACACGTTTTTCGGAAGTATTTCCGCAATGAACAGCTATGACTTCTTACTGAAGTTTTACTTGGGGTAGAAAAGTAGTTGGTGGAGACCCGCCCAAAGTAGTATAAGAGTCCTCAACGCCAGACAATTACAGGAATACGGAAAATAATTAGAGTGGCGTAGGTCGGAAATATCGGAGTTCCACGTGGACGAAGTTTTTCGGAAGTATTTCCGCGGTGAACAGCCATGACCTCCTATCGAAGTTTTACGCCAGGAGGAGAGTGGTCAATGGAAACTCGCCAACAAGACACGTCCATGTCGCCCTTTCGGTGTCACATATGTGCCGACGTGCTGTCGCATGTGCATTTCTCTACACGTGTCCCACCCGTTACAGGCTTCCGAGTTTGCGTTTTCAAAGTAAACCCAAGGGCAAATTGACCATCCTGCTGCAAAATCTGGCTTTAGCGGATTCGGCAACCCTTTTCGTCCACGGGCTAGCCCGAAGAAAAGCAACATCGCATATTTGATTTTCCAACCCGGTGACAATTCGCGGGATAAGTCGCTTCTTATTTTTGGGAGATCGAATATCGAAAAATGAAGATCGCAAGAGGTTGGGCCTTAAAATTGTGACACTGACTCACAAGGAAGGTATCCCAGGTCGATCTCTCCGATTTGATTTCTTTTATAATATGTTATAGTAGACTAAAAACTAAGCGACACGTATTTTGTTTTATCTGCCATTAAACACTTTAAGGGGGTGAAACCACCATCCGAAGTTAAGGGGCAATTTGGCAGTTTTACCCACAAGAACATAATATTTTTTAACCAATCCACCTGGAAAAGCTTTCTCATAACGAGAAATGAAAAGTATAATTTTCTCAAAAAAAAAAAAAAATTAAGAGGTGAGCCATCCCTCACAGGCCTTACTTCGGATGGTGGTTTCACCTCCTTAAAGTGCTTAATGGCAGATAAAAAAAAAATACGTGTCGCTTAGTTTTTAGTCTACTAAAACATATTATAAAAGAAATCAAATCGGAGAGATCGATCTGGGATGCCTTCCTTGTCAGTGGTTTCCAACGGTTTCCAATCATTTCTTCTCGCAATTTCGAGGGATTAGAATTAGAATTCATGATTTTTTTGAACGAGTAAGCCTTCGGTTCGGCAGGTCTTAGGTCGTTCCAAGATTCGCGTAAATTTTTCTTTCTTTCTATCTATAGACTTTGAAAGACCTCGATGAGTTCACCACTAGATCATTCCAGAAGTTCGGTCATTTTTCCTTTTATTTTTTGTTAATTCTGAATAGACAGAAAACGACGGAAATCTTCAAATAACTTAACAGGTGCTTTTCGGTTATATTTGGTATGTTCATGCCATATCCCGCGACATTTCGCGAGAAACTTCGAAGAGTTCTCCGAAGTGCGATGCAGGATAACCAGGAAGACGACTCGTGGAATTTAATCCTTCGAACCAACTACCCCCGAAACTTCACCCATTTTTAAGCATTTGCGGCCCACCCCTTGACCCTGGGGGCAGAATGTGCAGTGACCGCTTTTAAATCCCGGGAAAATCTGAAAAGCTCGGATATTTCGGTCGACCACTTTCAGAAAATATTTTGAAGTTTCACATTATGTTTCAGGAGGGGAAGAGGGCCAAATAGTCTCATTAGAGGAAGCGATTAAATATCGTTTCAATGATTAAAACTTCAATAATTTTCAAGTGACTTTTTTTACCTCTTCTGGATTTTTAAAGCATTGCTTGGATGTTCATATTTCTAGAAAAGCAATTAGTGAAGTGTAGATCATGTGTAGTAACATTATACCTGGCAACGAAAACGCAACATGCGATTCTCCTACCGAAAATAGGTGCTGTAATAGAGTAATAACGATGAATATTTATAACACTGTAAATTGTATAATTTTTGTAAAATATATCGCGAATATGCATTATTTTGAAATTGACCGATTTTCTTGGAGAGGAACATCGTATACCCGTCGACAACACTTGCATCGTGATACATTATGCAGAATGCTTTTTATACGGACATTGGCATATCGACTTTGTTTTTAATTTTTCGTTTGGCTTTATTTATTGCCGCTGTATTGCTGCAGGTGCAGCTGGTACGAATCTATATGTGTGCAAGGCCAGTAAATAACCTACGTGAAATCCAAACATAAATACAATTGGCTGCGGGAGAAAAAATTGTTTATTGGCTCCCGTAAATGCTACATTCATGACGTGCCTTTTTCCAGTTCATTCGCAACTGCGGTAATCAATTTATATTTTGACGGGGGATATTATCGCACATTGATTGATCGGGGCTAAGCTGCGTCAGTGCCGTGTAAAAGCATTTGGGAATTATATCGCTGTCGGAAATGTGGGGAAATCAGGGTCAGAAATAGTTTGTGTAATTCCGCGCTAATTACGGTGTTTGGAGACGCGATAAGAGATGACAGGTGGTAACCCGATTCCGCCGGATAAGCCCGTGCTTAATTGAATCCATTTGGGAGGGTGTACAGCGTGTATCGTTTCATTTATACGGATGTCCGAACGGTAAATAGCAATGATTGTTTCCAGGGTAACAGCTTCGAAACGGGATGCTCGTTAAGGGGATGAATTTGGACATGCGTTTTGGAATTTCACGGGGAATTGTACCAAGAATGGTTTACGTCAAAGGGAAACTCGTCAAAGTGGTGTAAAATTGTAAGAACTTACAAGTTCGTCAAACAGTTTCACATAGTTCTATCGCAAATGAGACAAAGATAAAAACATATTAATTAAAATAACGGATGTCCGAACGGTTAATAGCAATGATTGTTTGCGGAGTAACAGCTTCGAAGCGGGATGCTCGTTAAGGGGATGAATTTGGACATACGTTTTGGAATTTCAGAGGAATTGTACCAAGAATGGTTTACGTCAAAGGGAAACGTTTAAACGTAATACTCGTCAAAGTGGTGTAAAATTGTAAGAACCTACAAGTTCTTCAAACAGTTTCACATAGTTCTATCGCAAATGAGACAAAGATAAAAACATATTAATTAAAATAACGGATGTCCGAACGGTTAATAGCAATAATTGTTTGCGGGGTAACAGCTTCGAAACGGGATGCTCGTTAAGGGGATGAATTTGGACATACATTTTGGAATTTCGGGGGAATTGTGCCAAGGATGGTTTACGTCAAAGGGAAACGTTTAAACGTAATACTCGTCAAAGTGGTGTAAAATTGTAAGAACCTACAAGTTCTTCAAACAGTTTTACACAGTTCTATCGCAAATCAGACAAAGATAAAAAACATATTAATTTTGTTAACTTCGATTAGTGTTTGCGTTTATAGGCGTTTGATAATTATTATCGTTAACGACATAGCATTTGCAAAGGAACGTATAGAAAAGAATACTCGCTGACGGAAAATTTCGCCCTCCGTGACATATGTTCCGATTGAATTTCCCTTTTCCCTTCTTCACACGTGCTATGTATAAAAATATAACGTAGTGGAAAAATTGATTCCGAACTATAGAAAGTATTTAACAAGAAAACACGAAGCTGTATGTCTAAAAGAAATGGTTTCGAAAGTAGGGAAAGTGGGGAAACAAAATAAAAATCAAGTGTTTCCGTCAAGACCTGACAGTAAAATGCAAGAAAGGGATGAAAACGGAACAGTTTTGGCTTAGCAGACACAATCGATCTACAGCTTGGGTTACGTTTAAGGTCGAGAGAAACCGAGCTAGCCGTTCGCGGGATGTACGAACGCAAGAAAATAAATCAAAAACTCGTAACGACCGACTATGTCGCCATGTGTGCCGGAGAGGTTAGAATCCCACCGGGTTACGAATTTCCAAGCGATCTCAAACTTCCAACTTACTCACGTAAAAACCTTCGTTATTGCATTTCTCATTACTATCGTGCAATATTACGATTTTCTAAAAGTTATTTTTATAAATTCAGGATGTCAGATTCAACGTTCGTTATCAATAGAAACTCGCCAAATAAGGTCGTAATTACAAAAAGAATCGTTTACACAATGACACCGATGCGAAAGCTTATACATACAGTTTATTTGCTAGATTTTACGATTTACTTGTAGGAGTTTTCTGAAAAGATGCCCTTTGAGAAATTTCTATGATTAACTTTTATCAAAAGGAGCTCTCAACCATAAAGGATTTTCCTATGAAGTAATTCTTCAAGTGAGGTATACGGCTAAATGAAATATTAACCTATTAAATGAAGTAATAGGAAGATATGGAGTATTTCATTATTTATCGAAAACGCGAAAAGCTTACGTTCGTTGTCGAACAATGAATGGTAAATCTGTTTAAAAAGCAAATAAAGAATACGGCGTTATGTACTTCAGAAATTCAATTGAAATCGACTGATACGGTTTCAGTGAAGGGTTTCAAAAACAGCAATTATTTGTTCAGGGTTTAACGAGGATGCATTCGTCATGTGAATGAACCCGCAACGGAGGGGTGTTTTTTACTCTAACTAACGCTCTTTTTATCCAGGCTGTCACACGTGCCGATGACAGCTAATCAATCCTCTTTAATACGTTTCAGTGTCGGATTTTAGTCACGGCTGCCCAATCACTGCAAAAAGTTGTGCAAAATCAACAGACGTTGGATATCATTTTCATATCGATTAATGGAAGCGAATTATTCCGTTGAACACATTGCTTCTTGAAATTAAGCTGCGAAAATGGGTATCTTGTTTTATTAATAATACAATATAAATTAGCGGAATATGTTTCTCTGAAATAAAGTTCCTATCAAAACGGAGCTCAATTAATTTCGTCTAAATAATAAACTCATTTACTAGTTTAAAATGGTGTAGGTAAAAGTTTCTTATTATCACGTTGATAATAGATTCCCTGCAGATGTCATAATATGAAATATTTTAAAATGATAAAAAAAATCATTTTGAAACATTTATCTTATTTTCTTGTGAGAAATGAACCAGCCAGTGAATTTTAGAGCGTGAAAACACGAGGTGGATTTGCACCTCCACGACTCCTGTTCCAAGAAACATGAAGTCCCCGTACTTGCGTTTTATTTTACATGTCGGAATTCCTGAGGACAAGCAAAGCTCTCGCATTTGTTTGAATTCTTGAAAACTGAAAATTCACGTTCCTTCCTTGGAGAAACACATTTACTATTCATTTCTACTACTTTATCGAACAAACGATTGTCTCTCATATCTGTGATTCGTGAATATAAAAACTCACTTCACATTGTAAATTGTTAGAGAGATAATATTAGATAATACAATGCTCCAACATGCTTACTTGTATATTTAAAAGACGTGACACTAATCTATATCAAAACCACGAATATATCAATTTGTAATAGTTGTGTGTGCTTGATAATGTAAATAAATAATTTTTCTTACGCACGCGATGCGACATTTTATCATTCTTAAGGAATCATAAAGTTATAACGTTTAAGGACAGAAAGAGCTGAAAGTTTACAAGCATTGAGTTAGGTTCAAATTGTTTCAATGTAAAGTTTAATATTTAAATTTAATTGTACAAGTCTCGGCATGAATCACGTCTTGTAGTTGTAGAGTATAGGCAAAAGAGAGTTCTACAAGAGATAAAACGAAGGTCGAAACTCGATTGTTGAAACCGTACCTCCGAGACATGCCGTAAGCAAAGATCCCTCGGGAAGTATTATCGTAAAGTTTCCAACTTTTTTTTTTATACCCTACCAACGGATTTTCGCACGATTGGAGAGGAGAGGTCGTTGATGCAAAGTGAAAATTCGTAGTCTAGTAATAGTTAAAATCTGAAATACTTATCATTTTACGGAACGAAGAACGTCAACATTGAAAAAATCAAATGTTAGATTCATACCGATTTATTTCTCGCTAGTACACCCGAACAACCGGATTTTGTTTAAAATGAATGGTAATTTTGCATACTTTACAAATAATATGCTCTGACTAAATCCATTCAATATGTCTAACTGCGTTGTTATTTGTAACGTTAATTGTAAGTAATCCAACATATCCTTAATCGAGAAACGGGCGAATTTTTCCTGAAAATACGTGACCGAGGGACTCGGGGAAGGGGTTCAATATAAGTAGGAGTCTGGAAGCCTAAATAAACAATTTTTTCTTATAAAAAGGAATTAGAACTCCTCGGCGTTTCGTCTGGGTAGCACCACAGGAGAGAAAATAGTCCTCAAAAAGCGTTTATTTCCATCATCCAGTTTCTCTTACGTGAAGGAATTTAATAAAGGTCGGTAACCATGCTGCTTTCGAATTTCAGCTTATTTATAAAATCTCGTTTTGCATAGTCCAGCATCTTGCCGTGACAACCATTATCACTGACAGGGACGAGTCCTCGTGATAACGACGCTCTGGGCAGACATTGGTTTTTTGTCATCTTGCCGTTACCCCACGCGTAGGAGAAAAAGAGTTTTCCTCTCGGGATCGCCCCATAATCTATACAAATAAACGTTCTCCCCCGGAAAAACAATCAAAAGCTCGGTCGATGTTTCTTGGAAGACCTCCTGAAAAAACTCACCTCGGGGGTGTCAGGATGCTCTAATAAGTATTTGTCTCGGTGATCCATCTTCTCCCGATAAGAGGAATTTAACGAGGGTAGTCACCCCTCGTTCTCACGGAGTTTTGCGCATTACGTTATTATGGAGTCGAAACCTCAGGTTCGTACCATTACTCGACGATGCCGACGAACTCAATTTCCGCCCTGGGATACGTCGATTCTGTCTGAACTATCTCACAACGGAGCAACGTCATCTCCTTTAAGGAATAACGAAGGGATGCTGACACACGGTGTACCGATAAGCTAACCTGGTCGCGAGGGAGCGGCAATTTTGTATGTACCTTTAGAAAAGAATTCTTTAATGCAAACTTTTAGATAGTATAATACCTACCCAGGGGAAATATAATTCCGAAAATCAGACGGTTAAACGATCGGTAATAAATTTTACCTTATCATGATACTCTTAGAATTCATAGATAATCAATTTTCCTTCGAAGTTAGACAAGCTATTTGTTAAATAAATTACTATCAGGTTCGCCGCATCTTAGTCCTTCCTTGTTTTTCCATTTTGCGTCCTCCTTTTTATTTCAAGACCCCGGATGATTTTTGTATCCTTTACAGGACAGAATTTTCCTGTCCTGATTTCATTACCTGTCCCAGGAGGCGGTTTCTCGGGTTTCACCTATCGCTCTTTTCCACGAGAAATGTTATCGCAATGTTATCCAGACAGGGCCAGATAGAGAAGCCTAGGGAAAGCCTAGAGAAGCTCCAGGATCAAGGGCCGAAACTGATAGGATTATGATGTGAATCCCAGAAGGACATGCCGGGACGCGCAACGACGCAGAGGCGAAAGAAAGTCTTACGAAAAGCGCTCCGTCCCTCTCGTGAGATCGTTTCGAACCTTTGCGGGGTGACTTTTTATTGCAAGTTGGGGTCAAGGGAGGAATTCAGGACGTTTCTCTGGCCGGCAACCCGGCTCTCCGATGGCCAGAAAGTTATCGAATCGGACCTTTCGAAAAATTATTTCAACTCGAATGCCTTCGTTTCAAACCGCTTCTGTGTAAGTTGCTCCTGAATATTGTTCGTCATTTTCCGAAATATCCCTACATTCGTACGATATTCTTCGATGGTATTTACATACAGTATCGTAAATATATGACGTTTAATTTATTATTTCAAAGAAATCATTTTCATTGAATCAAAGATATTTCTTTTCTCGGTGTAGATAGTTATGCACATAATTAAAATGATTCAGGAAGAAATATTCGTCATGAAGTAATGCGTACCATTATGGAGGGGAATATACCGATGACTTTTGCAAGAAATCTAATAAAGAAAATAATAAGGCTTTTATGACCATTCCAATGAATGCTTTGAAGATTCTTCGTAATATCAGACTTCTACGTACAAAGTGAAGTGTCAAGTGAAAATGATAAGAATTAACTTTTCTCTACTTCTTTTAAGGATCATTTCCTTGTTTCTTTTTTTTCAGTTTTTACGGGGGAGAGTGGGGCCATTAAAAGGGGAATTTTCTCGCGTATCATCGGTAATTTTCTGGAAAGATCTTATTACCCTCCTTGTTTAATTTTCTAAAATGCGTACTTTGCTAATCTCTCGAGATTTTGTACGGAGTATGACAATCTCGTCGTAAGCCAAGACGAGAAGTGGCACGTCCTCTACGTTGTAAGGGTCGAAAAACTGCGCTTTTAGGAATATCGATTCTATGGCGCAGCTACCATCGAGGTGGAATAATTTTTGCGAAGCACTTCAATCCCTGAATCCTCGACGAGAGGGAGGGGTCGATGCTTGCACCATCCCTGATCTCAATCTTAAATAGACGTCGTTCATGACGCAGGGTGGCGAGTACTCGGAGGGGTCGGAAAACTTCCACAACCAAGGGCGACAAAATGCGTTTCGAGTTCGATCGTCTCGCTCGCGAAGTCTCGATAGAGCTCGAATGACACTTCGAAGCAGGCGATAAAAGTACTTCGTAAAACTGATTAGAGAAGCTTAAGCAAACCCTAGGAATCTCCCCCGTACCCTGAGAAAAAGAATTAATCGAGCTAAAGAAATATTTCCCTTGAACAGTACCAATGAAATATTTTTGTCAATTCAGAGAATAATTATAAGACCCACATAAGATCAAATAAATTGCCATAAGTCCGAAGAAACGTGTGAATCCAATTTATTCCAGGTTAATTCAGCCTAATAATTATACTTTAAATTTGAGAAATATTTCTTTGCCACTGTTAGAAGAAACGTTGCTTCGGTTCAATCACATTTTTTACTCAGGGTACTGTTTAATATCTAGATTCGCGTTTTACAATCAATGGAAAAGTGCGAAAATTCTGTTTCGTTAAAAATTATACTTACTAGATGGATCCTATGAAAGCAATGCTTTGACCCTATCGAAGCACGAAATTCCTCCCCCTCGAAAGTCGAAGCTCTTCGGCCCCTCGAACTCTTGATATTCCACGACACGGACGACATCTCCTTCAGATGGGATATCAAGGATAGTTGTTCGGGTTCAATGGTCGAACGATGGCCAGGGTCACTGTATGTTCCTCTCGGAAAAACGTGGCTGACCTTTCGGGTGACATCTCCTTTCGGATGGATGTCGATGTGGTCGCGATGACGAAGAAAGCATAGGATAAACTCGTTTTCTGGCCACGGGGCTGCCCCATCCAAAACCTTTTATCATAAAGCCGGATGTGTTCGTTCGACTGCCGGTCTCCTCGAGAAAAATCGCGAATGCTGGGAAGATCTCGAAAGCGTGGACATCTCAGAAGAACGTACGATAAGCTGCGAGGGATATAAGAAAATCCGTAAAGTTCCTCGGCTTTTCAAATAACTTCCACATTTTATAATCACAAGCTTAGATACCAAAAGAGCCGGGAAATTTCATCGGATAAAAGAATTTTATTCGAAGCATTAAACGTTGTTTATTCACGTTAAAATGAGTAAAAGTGTTTAAAGGCTCAAAGGTAATTGCCGCAGAGGAAGAAGCGCGATATAGAAGGGAGGATAAAGAGGGACTATTGAACGGCGAAATTGCAACAAAACGAGAAAGCTCGGCCGTCGATGACCCGGTATTTACCGGGTTGCTTTTTTATTGCTTGCTGTCTTATCTTTCTCTCTGCAAGTGGAGAGGCTCTCAGAGTTCCAAAGGATACTTTACGAAGAAACTGTTTCTGGGAAATGGGAAGTGGTGGTTTATGCGTTTCAGTGTGAATTAAGGCTAGAATGTCTAATAATTCCTCTCCCTAAGCATTTGCAATGATTTTATAATTGTTTTTTATCTCTACTACTGGTTATCTACGAGAGATGATAAGGAATGAAACCAAAAATATTTGGTCATTCGGAGTAGGGTAGTGGTCGTATAATTTGTTTATAGAATCAGGTTATTCGTAACTTTTTATCGGCACTTCCCTGTTTTTGCTGAAAACGGAAAATGCAATTTGCATAGTTGAATCGACGAGGTGGAATTTCTCTTCTAAAAAATCCTCCCTCGTTAAGGAGATTAAATCGACGAAAATAATTCCCAGGCAAAAAGGGGAGCAATTGAGGGAGATGAAAAATACTTCTCGGAAATGTCCAGTCGATATCGGACGATTCGGGGAAATTAATTAATCAATCCGAACGACGTCAGACTTTACTTAATCGAATAGATGCGAGACCCTCTGCGACTTGCGAGACAAGTTCCCCTATCCCTAAACCATCGACAAAAACGGAGAAATAGAAAAAGCTATCATCAGGACGCAATCGATCATCGAAGGAAAAGGAATTGCGTGGGTAAGGAACTTTTCGCTACCTCGGTCCCGAAAATATCAAAGGACACGAAAAAAATTCGCAAGGTAATAAGAAATCCACGAAGAGCCTCCAGATGGTTACAGCTTGGTATCACGTGAGCTTAATAAAAATCGAAAGCTACAAAAGCGCATATGAGATCGAACGATTCCTGGAATCCTTCGGAGAAGGGGAGAGGTTTTGTTAGATCGCTTTTCGAAGCATCGTGCTTGTGGAAATATCGATGAATTTATTAATAGATCGAGCTCACGAACAGAACTGGTTGGTAAAAGAAGTCGTTTTAACCTGCACGAAATTAGGAAGTTGGGAAACTCTCCAACTTCCCAAGGAGGTGTTTATTCTCGCCCAACTTTCCAAGTCACCTCTCCGTTGTTAACATGTAATCACGTTTCTTCTCTCTTACCCACAAAAGTGTGAAATAACCATCCTAAATTAGGGCTTGTCATGGAAATCGGAATTGGGAAGAAACTTCTAATCACAACAGATGTCTTGAATGTTAATATGCAAGTAGTAATAGTACCTTAAGTGTCAGACGAGATGCATTGCGAGAATCCAGGTTTAAGGTGTACGTCAAATAAAGATCCCTGGAATATCCAAGAAAAGAATCTTTTCTAGGTCGCTTCTTAACACATTTAGCTTTTTGAAGTATCGGCAGAAGCTTAATTAGAACAGCCGTCAAGCCGAAGAGTGGAGTAACTCGACCGAAGAACTCGTTTAAGTCGTCACGAAATTAGGGAATTAGGAAAGTTTCTCAGATCGAAAGATTTTGTAAAGCCTCCAGGTCGTTCTGGATATCAGTGCTAATCACAAATCCATCAGCTAAATTGCCGTGGAAGACCTCGTTTTTAAGAGAGCATCCTTGCAGTCCGAGTGCTCCGAAATTGCTCGAAATGGGCGAAGAAAGTTTGGCAATTTCGACGATTTAATGTCGAGGAGGCGCTTCTTCTCTTTTGTCTGCGAAAACGTAAAATATCCATCAGGAACTGGAGTTTATCATGGAAATCGAAATGGAAGGGAAGCCCCTAATCAAGACGAACGTCTTGCACGTAGGCATGCAAGTAATGTTGCCGTACGTGTCATGCAGTCTGAAAATGACTCAGGATTTAGTATTCATAACGTGTGCAAATTCAATTGCGCAAATTTCAAAGGTGAGTTGTAATTACTTGATATTGTACCGAGTTCTTAAAGACTTCTACATGAATTTATATGGAAGGAGATTATACCATTAGAAAAAGGGAACGTGAATTGTAATCTTTTTCTCGCGGAAGTAGAATTTTTAATTCGATCTTAGTATTTATACATTTATGTATTCCGCAGAAATGCATTCGTTTTTAAAATAGGATTATAGCGCACCTAGTTTGTGGGACGAACTTTATGAATTTTAGTACGTCGTGGGTGGAATATAAATAAAACATTGGCCGTCGACGAGTGGGTAGCTCTGTGATTTATATCAGAGGTAAAAACTTAAATCATTATATTTACCATTTAAAGTTATACAGAACAAATGAACGAAGGAAGATTCCAAGTTTGGAGATTTAACAATATTTGTAAGTCTAGTTATGTTTTCTGATTGTATGTAGGCTCTGTGTTCAAGAAACTTACATTCATTCGTCGAATTCGAGGATATTTCGCATCTTAATAGGGAGGATATTGAATTAAGCGATAATTGGAAATGGTCGTCGTTTCTTAGGCACGAGTAGTAATAGCGTAGTGCGTGTCAGCCAGATCGTAAAATACATAGATTTTAACATTTATGTGTCACGCGACTGCAAACGTAGTTTAAAGTCCTGCAACAGCACAACTTGAGCAAAGATATTCCGGAAATTTAGTGCTTTAGTAATTACATGCATTAATAGTAAGAAAAAAAAAGCCCGTAAAAGGCAACCCTATCAGTAGTAGCGGTGCTATTCATGTCAGGCACGAATAAGAAGCTTCAATTTTAACACTACGAACGATTTACATAAGCTTATACATAGAATCAAATGATAAAAGCTTAAAGCAACAACAAACTCAAAAACAATTTTAAAAGCGTAACTAAACTGTTCTGTCACATATCTGAATTTCGAAATCGAATAAGTGGACTCTTTATGCTTTCATCAATATTTTTCATAATACTTAATTATTTATTTCATAATAGAAGATTACTAGGTAAGAACACGATTGGTTAAGAAAAAAGAGGTTTCGGTGATGAAAATTTTCCTTTGGCTAACAAAACGGTAATCTAGCGGCGCACAAGTGCCACCCGCAATATGGCGCCAATGGCGGGAAATGGAAGACAATTTCCATCGCCCTCTCGCAACCTTTTCGTCGTCATATCTTTCTCTTTTTTTTCCACCCGATTTCTCGTCTACTCCGGTAGAACGGTCTCGTGGGAACTCTACGAAAACTGTCGCAGAGTCCGTTTAACTTTCTTTCCCTATACTCCACTTTCCGCGAGAAGCACGGAACATCTTGCTTCAGTTCCTTTCTTGCCTTAGAACAAGACTTTTCTTCTTCTTCTTTCCGTATAGGGAAGCACATCAAATGTTCCAACAAACTACTGACGAACAACCGATAAATAAAACTTTTAGAAGAGAATAATTATGTAAAATATAAGAGAAAAGTTACACGGAACAATCTTAAAGTATGTCTTATATAAAATTATGTTTTACATAATAGATACCTCATAAAGTAAAACGAGCGTTCCGAGGAATCGGCATTTCCACGAATGCATAAACGTTTAATTTTGGATAATCAATAATTGAGTTTTACGTGTAATAAAATTAAGTATCGAATTTGAGAGCTTACCAGCCAACGGGTGAAGAGGTCATCATTGGTAACAAATTAAATGTATGTGATAGCCGTCTCGAATGAAAATCACTGGAATGAGCTGTAAGCACTTATTCTCCTTTCCTTTACACTCAAATTGAGCAATCATTTTATCTCTGCCTCAGAGATATTCAGAATGTTGCATAACAAATAACCTATACCGCTTTTAATTCAGAATTAAATCTCAGGTTACAGACTTTCAGTTTTACCGTGCAAATCATTAATTTTAACGAGTATTAAATTCCTACCTGATCAATATTAATTAATTTGAACTTCATTTTTTAACAGTTAACGATCTGGTTGTAATCTACAGATGTTTATAAACGTGTTTTCCCCTATAACGTCAATGTTAAAAAATTCCAGAAAAATACCAATTATGAAACCGGAAAAATGTATAAAGTTACTAAAATGTATAAAGAACTAATGAGTAATAGGCGTAAAAAAGCACGCTGCAATTTATGTTTGAAACTGCAATTATATATTAAATTGCGAGTGATTTATATATCCGGAAAGCACATTCAACTCCTAAGAGTCTTATTGAAATTCCTTATGTGCATACAACGTAACAATATCATTTTTAAATATATCTACTCAATTTCTTTACTGCATAAATAAATCCGAGGGGATAATCACTCAGGAAATCATGGATTTTAATGCTCGGAATCACGTGGAAATCAGCTGGAAATCGCAAGTAGAAAACACTGGAAATCTTTGGAAATCACCAAAACACTGTGAAAATTTTAAGGCCGAACGTCACTTGTTATCGAATCGCATTGCTGTTTATCATATGAACTCAAAGGCAATCAGCTCTCAAAGAAGGAAATCGTTTTCACCGATTTCCAAGTGAACTCGAATAAATCCATGTTTAGATACCCAATCATTAAATATAATTACACGTATCCGATGTACATATGTCGTATACATGCTTGTATATATCCGAGAGAGCTAATAGAGTTAATCTGCTAGATCCTAGGGAGCTTTAAGGAGAATCGATGAGTCGCGCGATCAATCAACCCTTATCACTCGACTTTAGGTCTCAAGAGAACACGACGTAACTCCTTAACCGGTGGAGGGAAGAACTGACTCTATTTCTTAAGGTCCTGATTTCTCCGTGGACTTCTCATGAGCAGGGTGGGTTCTAGAATTGCGTGGTACAAATGTACTGTAATTCAGAAATCGGAGAAGAAATTGTTACTTAAAAGTGTATATACTTCAAACTAGCGTCAAGGTTACACTTTTTTTGTTCGTAATTTCTATTCGTGCCCTTTGCAATCCTAGAAGGGTGCAGAATCGATTGGCGAAAGACTCAGGAATAATCAATAATTGGAACGGTTTGTGGAATTAGAAGATGGAAAACAAAGTGGCCGTAAATCGGAATCTCTGAATGGGCAAGAAGTATCGAGAGTGGCGGTGGTTGCTCCGGCAACGGAGTACGCAATTTATAGTGCCATAAAATCGACAAGGCAATATTTAAGGACCCTGCGAGACTTGATTTCTTGCCGTTGACATAATTGCTCCGATTCCTCTTCCTGATTTTTCACGGGATAGACACATGCTCGACTGGCCGGAGAAATGGTGTGAAGATGACAAGGCCTTAATTAATCGAGGAGGTACTGCTTTGTTATGCACGACGTCTACAGAGATCGGGTGCAGTTGAGTTCGAGTTGGACCTCAATATTTTAGTCATTAATTATTCCCGAACATTTTTTGCTCGATTAAACGCCAACTAAATTTAAGAAGTCGGCTCTGTTTATCATCATACTGTTCCTAAATTTTCATAAATCCTGCAGATTTATTTTATTCATAAATTCGCTTTCTAAGTATATTAAAGCACGATAATAGGATAACAACCAAACCGCTAAAGCTTTGGATCTTTACCATTTTAACTTAAAAACTTTCTTTCTGGAAGTTCTTCACGGATTCAGGTTTATTAAAAATTGACGATGCATTAATGGAAATTGGTCCGCAATCGGAGATCTTCGAGAAGCAGTTAAGCTTTTTGTTCCATAATTGCTGTCTTGGTTCATCTCGAAGAGCTTCCGGAGGAGGGTGCAAGTTTCCAATAGCTGAATCGTTCCAGCAGTTCAACAAATTGAAGCCCCGTATCGTGATTGCTCTATCGTTACTTTCTCAGACTTGGGCATTGCAGTTTCGAGTTCAGGAGTCCACTAAAAGCACTGCAATTATCTCCTAGTTGTAACCCCATGTGGCAGCAGTCGGAAATCTGTTGCACCCCATTTGTTCCCCGAGGAAATCTGTGCAAGCTTCATCGGCCGAGATAAAAAAAAAAATAGAAGTCGGCTTCCCCTAAAAAAGATAAAATCCGACCGCTCGAGAAATATGCTGAGTTTCCCGGCCCTTTGGTTCCATGACATCAGCCATTCAATTACAACGAGCTCAATGAAGTATTTTTGAAGCCCTTTGACCCCCTTTGTGATGTAACTTGGAATCCCGACGTTTCCAATGGTTCCTCTAAGAATATCATAACTTATGAATTTGCTTTTTTATCCAAAAAAGCTTCGAAGAACTGTACCGTGCAATTAACAAATTATCACCACTTGAGTTATTTCTATGGAAAAAGAAAATTATTAAAACTAAAGTTAAGATTCGTTGAATCTTTTTTGTAGAGAAAGCGAAAACAATTTCTGGTTAGTAAATGTTTTGAGGTAACAAGGAAGACTCCTCAATTTCAAAGGGTGAAGTTTTCAGAATAAAGCTAGAATTCTGTGATAATTATTTTTGGCACGGAGAGGGAGATCATAAAAAAAGAGGCGAATAATTTCGTTCGATTCGCGATCTAGTCTCTTTGTCTTTAAGATGCATAGTACTGAAAGTTTTCCAACAATAGGGAGGGTTCTTCGACCTCGGAGGGTGAAATCTTTAAAGAAAATCTGGAATTCCATTTGAAAAAATACTTTTAACGTGGAGGAAGAGATCGTAAATAGAAATGCATGGTTTCTTTCGATTCACGAGAGTCTCTAAGCCGGATGATATTGGAAGTTCTCCAGCAACAAGGAGGGCTCCCTCGTGGGACAAACACGTGGCAGACCGGAAGTGACAAAGAGCCGAAGGGCGAAACGATGCGAGGGAGTAAGAAGCCGAGACAGGGGGTAAAAAGGAAGCCCATGGAATCCGCAATTTGCAGTTTAACGTCTGGATGAGCTGCCATCGCTATCCTTATAGCTAGCCGTGAGGTAGCATCAATTTGTGATCTCGCGACTCGCGACGTGCAATTTAGCGTGCGGCTTATTATGTACCTATACCTACTTCAAGGTATATTTACATATAATATACATGGATAAATCGATAATTGTAAAATTGCTAATACTTGTTTCAAAATGATAGCACGGATTTTATCAATAGTTATCATCGAGACTTGTTAGTAAAAAAAATTCCTTAAAATCAATTCTATTATATTCAATATTTTTAATACTTATAAATGTATGACGGTGTAAGAAGGCGTAGTAAAATCTAGAAAGTAAATGTTGAAGACTTTAGGAACAATAGGTAGAAACCCGCGATCTGCGAACATTTATTCAGAAAAGCCCTTACCTGAACGTACATCATATCATCTTGATACAGAAATTTTAATTTCCTTGTCATTTCGGTATGTTCAAATTCCCGACAACTGTTCACTTCAAATATTCCTCTCTGTGTCAGGGTTTCGGAGAATTAGTTCACTCCTTGCTCCGAAAAACTTGGACAGTCGTATCTCAGCGTCCTTTCGGGGGGTGAAAATTCAAGGATTTTAGGGGACGTAATAAATCGCCCGAGCCCGTAGATTTAAAAAAAGTAAGGGCGGCATTTCAGAGTGCTCGCATTATCTCCTCCTTCTTTCCAAATTAACGTTCATTTAAAAAAAAAATGACCCGTTCCAGGAATAGTGCCAAGAAAACAAAGCAGACCTCACGTTGACGTCACAGATCCCATAAAACACGTTTATGTTTAGGGGTTGCTCCGCGATCGAAAAAGGTTTTTCAATCGGTTGGACTATATAGAGAGGGAAAATAAGTTGGTCACTTTGAAGTATTAACCCGATCCGTACATGTAGGGGAAATTGCCGGCACTCCATTTTGCGCGAGTCTTTGAGTACATTACGTCCCAGCAGATGAGGCAGGGACATTATCCTCCACTTAAAAGAGGGGCACATTGAAAACGCGGTTCTTTAAAGCCCAGCAATCTGAAAGGTCCATTTCAACCCGAAGCACCGGTTCCACGTATTTCGCGAGGATTGGATTCTCCTGTAATGCCGCGAGATTTTCCATTTTTTTTTTTCCAACCAGCTTTTAGTTCAGCATGACACCTCCAACGCCTTCCACTGGGAAACCGCGTAAAATAATATTCACCCTGTGTTGCTTTTAACCAGATACTCCGATTGTCCTTGATGGCTAGACCAAACATAGAAGACGTATCATGGAAATAAAGGAGAACATATGAAATGGTTTTCATACCGAATTAATTATTTACTACGCCGCGCAATGAAACCTAAACCGTATAAAATTCAATGGATTTTGCATCCCATGTCTACAATGTTTTAGAACATATTGGGTCATATTTATTTTAGAGACCCTCTGGAGATTTTTTATTTCCATGAGAGACAAATTTTATCTGCACGTTTTATCAACACGGTTGTTTCGAGCAAAACATGGACATTATTCTTCTGCAATGCTCCAGATTACTTTCTTATTGAATTCTCTTATTCTCTTCTTTGAATTCTTTTATTGAATTCTCTTATTAAGTAAGAATTCTTACCATGGCTTCGCCAAATAAACACATTTAAATTTCCAAATATATTCAAAATGCTATTATAGTTTTGAAACTGTAATTTCGAGGATGCCAAAATTTATTCCGAGGAGTCAGAAAAACAGAAATACGTTCAACAGGATTTATTAAGAATCCAGAAACAACATTTTCTCAGTGAGATACATCAAACCCACGCAAAATTCGTAGAGAATAAAATATTTTCATTAAAGCTTATTTAACTTCATTCGTCGTGACAATCACTGCTGCAAGAAGAGTTTATTACCTTAAACTGATAATAACTTCAATGAGATTAAGTAAAACTAAAATCAAAATGGTAATCTTAATGATGATCCTTCAGGACTTTATGAATAACCGACGGCACATCCTTCACCGGTTTAGATTCGCTTTGAAGACATATTGTACGTCTTAGAGGCTTAATATGACCGAAGAGGCGTCGCGAAATGTATATTCTACGTCGTGATGCAGAAAGCTTGGTGGTTTTGCTGCTGGGAGCTTTAGAGGAAATATATAAGACTGAGGAAGTGGTGGTATCGGATGCGACGACTGATCTTTACCTTTCTTCGCCAGGACATTCGCCTCTTCGATCCCGTGGGAAGTTCCATTTACACGAAGGTCTAAAAGTGATGGTTAATTTGCAAACGGGTAAGAAAAGCTCAGTCATGTGCGATCAGTTCCAACTTCCTATTTTCAAGGCAACCTAAGGTCGCCATTCTTGGAAATATCTGGTATCAACCCCCTTTAATTTCGCCGCTCCTCTTTAATCTCCTTCTCCCTTTAATCCGATTTCCTTTAAATTGAAACCATGATTTATTGATCATATTTTTCGATAAATTGTCAATAAATTAAAACCCCTTTCAGAATATGTTTTTCTAGGTTTGACAATTCCCTGCATTGCTATAATATCTTCATGGGGTATCGATACAATCATGGTGGTAACATGCACACATGGGGTCGCATCAGCTGACATGTCAAGAAGAGAATAAAATCGGGTAAAAACGTTCACGGGATTAAACAATTTTCAAACATTTCGTTTAACTGATTTATTCAATTTTACTTAATATACATTTTCGAAACTTTTAAATAATGTGGACGAAAGCGTGTTCTTGGGTGTTGCAATCATTTTGGAACGAGTTAAGATGAGGCGAAAGAAACTGCATTAGGGTCGAGCATCACCAGAAACGCTGGGGGTTGGAAAGGGTGAACTACCCTCTCTTTCGGACGGGTCATCGTATTTGTTCCCGACGTTACAGTCGAAGCCTTTTCGCTAAATAAACGAGACTTATTTACCGGCACTTTGCGGCGATGCCACGCGGAGGTTGGATATATCTTTTTCCTCGAATCGTTCGGTCTCGGCCAAAAGAGATCCGCACCGGAGAACTTTATTGAAGTCCAACAACGGGGGCATTTCGTTTGTCTTCAAAATTGACTGGTGGAGGCGCGAATAAATCGAGAATCGGCGTGACCGGTCAAACACATCTCGAGGAAGAACAGTATAACACAAATTAACCGGTGAAAAGATGAAACGTTACATTACGTTACATCTTTATGCACTCCTGAGAAATGCTTGTTATTTCTTCTTATTCATATTACTTGATAATTAACGAAACTCTCTATATACTTTAAGTTAACGTTAACGTGAAACCTTTTTAAAAGAATTCGCTGTTTGAAAATACTTAGAAGTGCTTCCTATAAAAATCGTACAATAGAAACGACTCATTTTTATTATAAAAGTCATAGATTAGAGATGGCTCGAAGTGCTTTCCTCTCATAATCGGAAAACAATAAGTGGAATGCTCCTTTTGAATCGGAAACAATTCTACCGAGCAGATATGCTTCGAGGCTGGTACCAATTTCGAGAGGCTAAATGGATTATCTGTTTGGAATGGTTTTCTTTGGGTTTCTGCAAACGTATATGACAGTCGCTGAATGAATCGAACAAAGGGCGAGTTTATTCCCGTCTAAGCGGTATTTTCGATGGTACCTATTAAGGGCGACCCTTGGGGCCGCGGTTTATCGCTCGCGAGAACAGTCTCTGAGCGCGCCCTCTGTGAAGCGTCGCCCGACTACCCCGTGACGTGCTTCTTGCGGGGACTTTTACGAACGACATAACTCTATTACGATCCCGTTGAGACCGCGAATTCCCACAATCCGAATTTTATTAAGGTGTTTCTCACCCCGGAAGGTACTCCCAGCTGCGGCGAAGGCCCGGCAGTTTCAGTAATTTACACCCTTAAAGTTCTACAAGCCAAACCTGCTCGCGATGCTAAATGTCAAATGAACCTTTTACTGCACTCGCGAAACTTATCTTTGCCGTTTTGCGCATTGTGACGTGTTAAATTCTCTTTCAAGTAAGGTCACATTATACAGAAGCTAAATTTAAAACACAGAATGAAAATTAGTTTAATAAATATCGGATGAAAAATTAATTTCGGTAGGAACTAGGGTAAAACTTGCACTCCCGAACATTTTGCAATCCTTGTAAGTCTTTATTTACCCTAAATTAAAGTGTAAATAACTGTTTTAAGTGGTTTGTTTAATATAACTTTTTTAAGTGGAGAATATGTAAACATACCTGTTTTCTATATTAAAGAAAAAGTAATGCAATAGTGGACAGCATGTAGCCTGTAATAAGTTGGGTTAATGAGGAGTTGCCTATTATGTTAGTTTTCAAAGGATGTACAAAAGCCGGCGATTTATCTCTCGCCAGAACCCTCGCGAACTCTTTGAGAAACTGGATGAATTAACTACTGATCAAATTCTTTGAGGATCTTTTACGAAGGACGCGCGACTCGATTAAGGTGTAATTTAGGTCGCAAGTCTCGACCATTCGAATTTCATCAAAGTACTCCCTTACCATAGAAATACTTCTGCCCAAGAGTGTCTCCTTGGCTTTAATAATTCGCACTTTTACGAGACCCTCAACCTCCCGGAACTCATTTGAACCGTAAAAACTGAATCAACTCAGTTTCCTTCTGATTACAAGAACTTGCGATAACATACACGTGCTTTGACCCTGTATATTAAGAAATTACATCTGTAACGACGCCCGCAGGGATTAAAGCGATCCGGTGACTGTATTATCATATACGGAAAGTGTGTGAGTAGCTATATATTAAGGTTAATTTCTGTCTATAACTAATTGTTCCAATCCTATTTTGTAATCTTATTTTTGAGTGTGTCGGTATTTTTAAAAGAATTAAACCTCAAGGGTCAATTTGAAACCTGACTCTATGGGGTTTCTCTCTAATATCCTATAAATTTCCGCTAACTTAAAATCCCAGCATGAATCGCGGCTCTATAAACTCGTTCTCACGAGAAGAAGACCGCGTGATTATTTTTCGGTTTTTGTTATCCATTATCGACGGTGGATTTGATTTATGGACTCGTCATTAAATAGCGTAAAATACCAAACTGTGGTAATTGATGCACTCTGCTTTTAAGAAGAATATTTAATAAGTGAAAATAATATTAACTGCCGTTTGTCATGATTTTCGATGATTAATTCAGAAGAGCTCCAATTTCAAAATTTATCTAGGAATATTTAAAGGAATTTAAACGAATGAGTAATTTTCATATTAAAGATAGACTTAAGTATTATTAATAAATAATTAGCACCGTGACGTTGCGATTTAACTGAATCATTTCTACTGGAAGTGTCTTCATGACTCTAGGTACTGAACATTGTTTTCAATCTTCTCGATGATAATACGTTTTCGAAAGAAATTCTCAATTTTCCTCTCCAGGGATTTCCAAGGGTTTGCCAATAAATTCCTGTTGATTTAAAATCACAGCACGACTCGCGGCTCTATAGTTTCGTTCCCACGAGGGAAGATCGCGTGCCTATCCTCTGATCTTCATTATCCTTACCGAGGGTATATATGTGCCGTTTTACTCGTGCGAAAGTAAAGAGAATGGAAAGTGGATATATTGGAATAATATTATTTACCATAGAGCCAATATGTATCGATTTACTCCCACGGGGGAATTATCGCGTGCGCACCATGTAATCGCATTATCCATTATCGTTAATGCATTATCACCGATCCATTGTCGTTAACACGTACACCCCGCTTTACTTGGGAGTGCAAAGTTCGGGTGTACAATATATTTGTATAATATTGTTTACCATTTTCTAATTTAATTAAACTTTCGAACGCCTGAAAGAAAGTTGCATATCTGCCTTTTCATCTTGCATTATCGTTTTTAAATAATGTTAATTTACTGCGCGGTTTGTTTTATAGTTAACGAACATTGGACAAACAAATTCAAGAAGCTACTATTTTGCGGAACGTAATTGCAGAAGAAATGTTACCAATAATGAGACAGAAGGACGATTTGTACTCTCATAAAAGTGAACGTAACTTGCTGCTCTAGTTTGTGGAATGTTGAAATTTATGATTTCGGGGCGAAGTTTTCAGAGAAAATGGGCAGGAATTTTGGGTGCGAAATCAATATTGTCGATAGGAGTTTGTTACTTACGGTTACTCTCGATTTTGGAGTTAATTTGGAAATAAATATACCGGAGAACTTGTAAAAATGGATTCACTAAATACTGAAATACATAGGAAAAAATTCTGTTGTCCTGAAAATATTACAGTAAAGTTTGAAGTTCTTCAATCTTCTCTTTATTCAACGTAATTACATTTTATTTATAATACAAAACCGTCAACTTTCCGTTTTCAGAGAAAAATGCAAATCAGCCCTAAAGCAGTTTTATTGTTATGTTGGCATCTGATAGACAAACTTCAATTTCGCTCGTTCTCGAACATCAAAGCAAAAGATTCTCTGAAACTTTCGCTCAACTGAATCTGTCGACTCGCAAACGTAGTCTAGTGGAGGCAAATAAGAGAAATCCATACAATGTCTAAAATGGTCTTCAGTAAAATAGAGCGTACAAAATGAAAAGCCACATTACGTTATTCACAATTCAACACAAATGATCTTCATACTAACGGTACACCGCTTAATGCCTTAAACAGAAATTTTTAATTAAAAATCAAGAACTGAAAGCCTGCACCCTGATTTAACAAAGAAAAGAAAAGTGATAATTAAAGGAATCTTTAACTTCAAAGTTAAATTGTCCGAAAATAACGCATACTCGAAAGTATAATCGGCAATTTCACCCTTCAAGAAATGTTCAGATCGGTAGTGTTAATTTTTTGATTCTGTAATAATGGTCGAACTTCAATTTCATTCGACCTGAAATATCAAGGCCATTTGTTCGATTTGAAATATTAAAGCGAGACTTTTTGAGGGTCTCTCGCTTGACTGAAGTTCCAACTCAACGAAAGAGGACAATTAGACGAATATTTAACTAGAGCAATGCTCGACACTACACGTGACACTTGAAAATGAACCTATATAAACCTAAATATCACAAAGATCCTCCTTCTTTAATCCGCAAGTGAAAAGAAGAATAAAAACCATCGTATTAACAATGCATTGAAATATTTGACCCTTCTGAAAAATATGAATTAAAAAGAGACCAAAGTCATGTGTGAGTAAAATAATAATTCTACGTCAAGAAATTCCGAGATTACTAAAAATGCTAATAAAAAATTAAATAAAAATCAGCGGACCGATGAGAGCGCAGCCCCTTAGCGGAAAATTACGTAATGTTTTCGCGAGATCTTTGATTTTAACATTTTCCGCGGAAAACCGCAAATGGCGCTCAAAGCGCGTCCACCCTTTCCCGCGTAACTGGTGCACGAACTTCAATTTCGCTTCCGGGACATCAAAGACTTTTCTAGGATACCGCTTAAACAGAGCTACTGATAAGCGTCTCTCTCATACCACGAATTACTTTCGCAAACAATTAAATCGTGTAGGAATTTGTCTCATTAAGTCGACGAGAGGCAGCAAATTAGATATTTGAAATCTCTGGGGCATTTCACCTCTGCGAATCTCCAGGGTGAATTTGTCACTTGAAAATCCTGACTCTTCAGAACCGCCAGCTACTCCCTGACCTTTCCCAACGAGACGGCGAAGTCCGGGTTGAGAGGGCACGAATTTTTGGAAAAGTGATCATTATGCAAATCCCACATTCGGGGCACCGACTCCACGAAATCTTCCTCGGGGTACCCCGATCGATGAAATTAGGAATTCTCCCGGTGTTCTCCAAAATGGCGCAGGGCGATGTCACGATAGGCCAACCCCCTCGAAATTCTGCACTTCTTGTTCCGTGGAAGACAGTTTCTTCTGGGGAACGTATATCTGGATAGGAAGAGGGTAAGCTGTCTTATCGGCGCAGTGAAGACTTGTTGATAACGACTTTCGATATCGGGGGATAAGTCGATCATCCAACTGGATCGGGGAGACCATTCTGTTTTACATATTGATTGGAACTTTCAGGCTGGTTAGGAGAATCTGTGAATTAATCTTAAAGTAGGAGAGTTTAATAGTGATCTCAAAAGTGTATTCACCAATTTAAATGTAGTAAAGTTAGTAAAAGACAGGTTGGTATGCGTTGAAGTATTTATTTGGCTCTCCTTAATTTTCGATATCTTTGATATGTAGACACTTATTGCCCTGTGTGGGGGACTTTGTACAAGATTGACTGCAAGTTTAGACATTGTATCGTATAATTCCATTTAATCTTACATTTTGATGTATCGTTTTTGTATCCAATTGTTTCATTCATTTTTGTAGCTATATGCAAAGCGCAATAACTAATTATAGACTGAACTTCTCTTAAATTGTACTTAGGAGCTGGTTTTCTTAAAGAGAAACGGTGAGAGGAGGCGATTAGGATTTTTATCGACAAAGATGTAATGATTATTCATCGTAATTTCTTTCTATACTGAGACTTTTTGTTTACACCCTGAGATAATCGATTATTCCACCCTACTTGTTGAATTGAGTCTTCCTCTCGAGGGGTTCCGAATCCAGTGGAGTAAATGAAAAGGTAATTAATTCTAGGACGTAATTAGCAGTTTCTAAAATCGAATCAAACTGCGCGGCAAGAAATAAAGAGCGTAATATGAAGAGCGTGATCATCATTACGTCTATGCAACTTGACCTTTATAATTATGACGAATATGAAAATTTGGACCGCAAAGGATTAACAACCGTATGGACAACTTCATAAAATTGATAGAATTTCGCGCCTATCCGCAGAATTTCTAAAAAATTGTTTCCATTTGAATTTTTCCGACAATTCAGAAGTGGGGAAAAGGAAATCGAACATCCCGGGGTCGCTCTGTGCTTTTACAGGGACGATTCAATTAATCGATTTCAATCCCCTGCACCTTCCGAAGATAGAACGACGATGAAAAGGAGACTTTCTGTAAGTTAAGAGAACATTTCGCAGAACGTCATTCCAAAGAATTCTCTAATTGAAACGTCCTCCCAATTACTGGAAACAAGATTGTCAGCGTAATGAAGTACGTGATTAATTATATTTAAGTATTTAAAGTCTTTCTATTTAAAAACTCTGACATTCGTGCTTTATCAAACATCGGTCCTTATAAACCAGAATATAAATTTCATGTGAGTATACAAAAGAGTTTTATCTGCTTTTCTGCCGCTAAAACGGTGTTTAAGCAGTCCTAGTTTCCTGTATTCCAGATTGTCGCGATTAAATCCGCCTTTCGACATTGATAATCCCGACCATAAACGATAATCCCCCACAAATATCAATCTATCTCGACGAACTTCCTGCCATTCACCACACGACGAGAATATTATTTTGTACAATCCCTTGTAAAGCTGTGCACGATTTTTAAATATTCTTTAAAATGACCAAAAGGTCACCTAAATATTAGCTAACCATAACTTGTATGGCCCCAGCATATGTACACATTTAACGCATTGTTTAGCATGAAAATTGTGCTCATTGGTTATACAAGCTTTTGTAACACATTTTTGTAATATATTAGGGTGAGATTGGGATTGGGGTAGATTATGTGAGATAGGGAACAATTACGTGGGATACGGTAAGACATGCAGGATAGGATAAGCTCGTGTGGGCTGCATCAAGATTCTGCAAGAGTTCAAAATTTCAGTCCTAAGGACCGATTGGATTTGTAATTTAAGAATGGACAGACAAACGAACAAACAAATGTAAATTGGTAGTAAGGCTTTTCTCGTTTGATATTTTTATAGTGAGCGTTCAAAATTGACGGAAGAAGGACACGCTGGGATGGTGCTGTATTTTTCTAGGGACAGTTTAATTAATCGGCTTCAATTCCCTGCACTTTCTTCAGATAAAAAGACGTTGTAAAAGAGATTTCTCCTTCGAGAGCATTTCGAGGGACGTCATTTTAAGGAGTTCCGTAATTGAAATGTCCTCGGAATTGCGAAGGACAAAATTGTCAGGATCATAGAGGGAAAGGGTCAACGAACCCTCTCTGGGGTCGTTGACCTCCTTGGGAATGACTTGTAGGCACTATTACCTTGAGAATTCTCACCAGGGAAAACCACAACAAAGAGCAGATATGATTCAACCGGAACAAACTTTTTAAATGGGTCGCAGCTGCATCTGGGTCGATGTAACACAGTTTATCTTTCAAGTAGACGGACAGACTTTCAGGATAAAAAGAGGGATGATTTCCCGAGATGGCAGAAATTCGGCTGCAGTGATAAGTTTAGATACCATCTGTAAAAATAAGGATTCAAAAACCTAGAAATTTTGAAAGAAATTCTTAAATAAATTATCTGAAAGTGGAGTGCAATATTTAAAAAAGGTTGATGTAGATAAATACTTAATCCTTTAACCGGGGTCGAGTTAAGTCGTAATTGGAAAATGTTTTTTCAGCGCGTAAGACGAGTTTAATTCGATTTGGATCTATGAAGATTACGTAGGTTATAAAACATGTAGAGTGCGTTTTTGATAAGCGGACTGCCCAGTTAAGAGGTTAAATTATATACAAATTTGCAAAAAATGATATAGTTATAATAACACAAATTGTACATTTTCCTGCATCCGAGTTCTACATAAATTCATTAATTTTTTTCCCTCAAAACGAAACCTTCATTCTCGAAATTCAGTTTCGGCACCTTATTTTCAAGAATTAAATTCCTAGAAAATGTTAATCAAGGCTCAGTGGAACACTTTTTATAAATTTCCAACATCTCATTCGTTAGCATATGCCCAAATATTGAGAATCACGATAGAAATATTGGCAAAAAATGAGGAAAAAGCGAAATTGGAATATTTTTAAGATATGTTTGTCTTGAACTGAAATAAGTTGAATTTATGACATTTACATATTTCTATATCTTCGGCAAACATACTATTGTTCTTTTCGACGTTGCTGCCAGACTCGAATACGCTCGCATTATCTTCCGCAGAAAATGACTGCGAAATAATAGAAAGATCTAAATCCGAGGGAATTTTCCAAATGGACGCAGCTGCACCTCGGTTGGTAACATGGTTCTCTTCTCAGCTAACTCGAGCGCGGTTCCCGAATCGGGTCTCACTCCGATGGACTCAGCCTCGACGACACACAAATCCGAGCGGAAATTTAACTTTAAATCCATCCTGCACAAACTCTTCCTCTTTTCATTCAACTTTGCAACCGAGAACCCGCTCATTTATCGTTTAAATCTACCTCGAGAATTATTCCTAAACCCAGTTTTAAATTCGAGGTAATCATTTAAATTATGATTTTCACGTGCACTTTCCCTTCTTCTTGAAAAGGAAATTGAAACCAAGTGAAGGACGAGTATGTGTGAGAAATTGTACCGTTAAAAAAACATTTTGCCTTTCATATAGAAAGAGAATTCATTTTTGTATACGTGTCCGTAAGAAATTAATTCAACGATTTAATTACCGTGACATGTGAAGGAAAGTATTGTTGCCTGGAACAATCCCTTTGCATAAATTTCTCCGAGTCACTTAATAGCGTGTAGATTGTTGATAGGAGCAATGTTAATGGCTTTTATTCGGTACTTAGAGTTTTTTACGCTCCGCGTATTTCTGATGAATATTTAGAGACTTTGTATGCTTGCAGTCATACTTTTTGTCCGGCCTGAGAGAAACGAGAGTTTATCCGTAAAAACGTGGCCAGGTAGTTTTTCTTCATAGAGAGAAGTGTATATTAATTTAGCAGAAATGTGTTACTTTAATTGTATATTTGCCTCGACGTCGCGAAATTAATTTGCATCGTAAATTACCAACAGCGGGGTTGTTAGTTCGCATTCTGTCAATTTGGCGTTTAATTCGAGCGTTACTCGGAAAATTCCTCCGCTTTCGCTTATTGTTGAAGGACCTAACGAGACTTTATTACCATTTCCTTGCTTTAACTGTTCGCCCTCTCTCTGTAAAGCATTTCCCGGTAAATGATATAAAAAGACTTGGAAACCGATCGACGTGACAAAATGACTGCATTTTTCTGAACTATTAAATGAAGAACATTGTCTATTTAAATAACAACCTCTTGAAGCACTCCGCCTTAGATCTCAAATAAGCCTTTTTAGCGAAACATACAAATGACCGAACATTTTTCATCTTGTTAATTTTACTAATTAAAAAAAATAAATTAATTAATTAAAATTTGTATTCACAGTACTGGGCATAATAAAATAGAATATTATCGTAACAAAATTCTGACTGATGTAAATTCCGTTTTTTCCGTATGTAAATTCCAAATGTACGATTAGGCATAGCTTTCCGAGTGCTTTTTATATAATAGGTCCATTGATACTCGCTTCAATTTCACGCGATACTCAGACAATTGCGCTGGGCATACTCCCAGCGAATCCCGCAGGATCCGCAGGACTTCAATGGGATTTCCTCGCTCCAAAATGTTCTCGACTGACCGAGTATACTTCGTTGCGGGTTTCGTAGCCGTTTCTTAGCGCTTCTGAAAAATCGTTCTGGATAATGAGAGCGAGACCAGAAACGGAGAACACTCCTGGACAGTTACAAATAGAAGCGGGGACGTGTTCCCGAGGGAAGAGGGACCGAACTCGCCCGACGTCCTCCAGGACTCCGGGAACAGGGATCCTGGGAACATATATCGCGAATTGCTCCTTGTCAGAGGTCTTCCAAGGAAAAGAACCTCGCACCTTACGGCACGTACTTGCTCACCTTTTGGCATTAATAATCCTGACTGAGGGTCCCGACACCGACGTGTCAAAGATATGAAGATGCCTCGATCGAGCCTTCGACATTCGTCGTCGAAAAAAGAACATTTTGAGAATGTTCCTGGCAATAACTGGGTTTTTGCGAATTAACCTCGCGACCAAACTTTCTTCGATAATTTCTTTTCATTACAAAAGCGTACACTTAATTCTTACTTTTATCGTTCGTAATGAAATATGATTATCGATGGATATTTGGAACATATGTGTTGCACTTGTTGCAGTGAAAGCTTGGTACATTGTTAAGTAAGTGGCGTTTGTAGTTATTTTGTTAAATTATTTTAGAATACATTCGGTTAGACTACTTCTCGCCATGTTACTTAAGAGAAATTTCATAGAGTCGTGAATTTATTATTATTAATAATTTTAAAAAGTGAGTTATTAATGTTTTCGTTAGTAGACTCGTGGTTTCATTTAATTTAATGTAATATAATGTAGCAGTAGCGTGTACTATGGTGTTCCATTTTTGTAACAACGGAATTTTTAAAAGTTGAGAATTAATTGACTGCACTTTAGGACAATTACATCGGCTTTTCCATATGCTTGATTAAATTCCTACTCGACGAAGGATTAAAAGCGAAACATCTGCCTGTCAACATTTGTAATCCTGACCCAGATAGGTGATATGTTAAAAAAGTCATTTGACTTCGATTGGGTCTCTGTCATTCGTCCAGGAGGAAACCAATTTTACGGTTTCGTTTTTCATTACCCGTCCAACTTCTACGCATCTTTCGAAATAATATAAAACTTGTGGTCATAAAAAAAAATATATATAAAATAAAGTCGCCAAACAAACACATATTTTGATTACTCATCTGAGTATGTGTAAAAATGATTTTAAATATTTTAGAATGATATCATTAGGTACTCCTAGCTGAGTGGACTCAACGAAAAAGGCAGATCAACTTTTTTACACTAATAATGCCGAGTCAAATATGCCAATGAATCTCAATATACTGACTACAGTTTGCTGAACGATGGGATAACATTTTTTATGAAATCTTTTGTAAAAGTTCGTAAAATTTCTGCCAACTTCCTAGATCGATCGAAAAGTCGTTCTTCACCGGAAGATCTGCTGGGCTGAATTTCCATAAACGCAGAATACCTATCTTGCGTACTTTCTAGGATGATGGATGTTCTCAGTTGTTGTATTTTACATACTAAGCCGGAAAAGAAGACTTTATATAGGAAGAATGCAGAACTCTATGTTGACCTAGGTTGTGGAAATCTGCCAAGTTTCAAGGATTAGATAAGACTATCGAGGACGGATACTGTTTCGTGTTAACGATCTTTTCATTAGCAAAACGACTTTTATTATTGTTTTAGTTGTAAACTATTTTAATCCTTTCTTTATGTCAATATCTTTATTCTTTTATATAAGTTTTGCAAACTGCACGGGATGTTTGCATTCTCCTAATAATGATACTCAATACCAGTACACCTTTATACAGATTCGTTACGCGTATAAAATAACAATACAAAACGTAACATTGTTTCAAAGTTTATACAAAACAATATCAATAAGCTGAGCTTTTATAGCTCATGGCTTAATGGCAAGACATAAAATAAATCGTAATTTCAATTGCTTATGACGATTGTATCAACAATAATTGCGATATTAAAGAGGCTTGATGCGTACCTTCTTAGAGGATAAACAATTATTTTACAAGGCATTTTAAGCTTTGTTTTATGCTTGAAATACATTATTACTTCCTATCAATTGTTACTGTCAACAACTGTTAACAATTAACACCTACGAATTGCAAACTAAGCTAAAACGCACCTAAACGCGTAATTTCTGAGCGGTTTAGTTCGTTTTAGCAACTCCGTATGCTGATGATAAAGGACACTTGCAACCTTTATCACAAAGTTGCATTTCATCTGGATAAAGAATTAAGAAGAAATTACAGGTTCAAGTAATTGAATAAACTGAACTAGACTGAAATATTAGCCTTCATCGTCCTACATACCTCAAGCTACTTGCAGTTATGAGTTTATAACTCAATTTGTATACATCCCGTTCGTGAATGTGAGTTGTTCTGCCAAAGTGAGGTACCTCCACGACTTCTTGAACCACTCGCCCCAATTTATTCGATCCTCTCGCAAAACAATTAAATCAGGCTAAAATTCCATTCCAGTTATAAACTTCCACGTCTATCAACCACCTTACTTTCCTACGTAGGAACAATAAAATATACAGACGATCTGTTCAAGTATAAATTTCCCCCATCATTTAAATAAAGTAATAATTTCTTAAAGGTGAACGAAGATCGAGGTTTATAACATCGTTTCCCTTTATTCTCAGTAGCATATTAAGTAGCGAGCTGTAGGTAATTAAACCGTTTCCCACAAAAGCTGTTGTTATCATACTTCACCAGTTATTTATCGCACTTGCGACATCTTTCGACAATTTTGCAGTACTTCGTATTCAACCAGTTTCGGAGGCACCATTCGAATTAAATTTCTGGAAAACGACAATTATTTTCACCCTTTGCAGTGCTCGGAAGAACTTTAACAGTACCGGTATAATTAGTCCATAAAAACGAATTAAACTTCCTCCTGGAGGAAATAAACCCCTAGACGTTTCCTGTACCTTACCCTCTTGCCAAGCCCTACAGGGTAACCGCACTCGTCGATCACGTCGCCTTTAAATTTTAACAATTGACAGGAGGCGATTTAAATGGAATCGATTCCCTCGAACTATTGCATTGGAAAATCGAACGCGGTTTCCAACCAGTAACTAAAAATCGATGATTTACACGCGCGGGGAAAATTAATTGACTACTGCATCCTGCATGGTACAATACACGGAATCTATACAATTTCCCTCTCAGAATTGATTTACACGTATACAAAAAATGCTACCTCAATTTTTGAAAGCGACGAAGCTGTCATAAGATTAAATTAGATTAAATTCTGGATAATAATCAAGACTAGATTTATGTAGGATAATGACATATTAATAATAAGATGCCTTTAAGAATTTAGACACGTTCGTGTCTTTATTTGGTAGAACTATTTAGAAAAAGTAAATTAAGAAGACATTTGACATTCAGTCTTTGACAAAAAGGGTATTTGACATGCTTTATGTGTCGTCATGGATTTTTCTCTCGTGGAAATGAATATGAATAGTGCATCATATAAAAAGCTATGATATCAATGTATGTAGTGGCCGCGGGGTCGACGGAGAAACGTGTCACACCTTTTACATGAGAAGAGGTTCCCATAAATTTGCGGAAGACTTTGCTGTTAGGGAATCTATCAACGTTCAACTCCGCTAAAACCATCGTTAATCATGAACCTCGAGTACAAGGCCTTGGGCTGCTTCTGATACTAATTTCCGAAATGCATTCGTGCGGTGCAATCTCAGGAGACAATTTTTCGGAGCATACATTCTACGCAAATGTATGAGATCAATCAACATGACTTATGGTATAAGCGAGGGTGTCAAGTATAAAATAGAAATATATCTTCATATAAGATGAATATATTTTATTATAAAAATACAATTCGAAGAATACTATATTCAACATGTTCTTACATATAAATTAAAAATGCGCGATTACAACGGCGAAGAATATATTTTATCAATGAATGTGTCCAAATAACAACTTGATATCGATCGCGATAATGAATTTGACCAATGCGTACGAGACGTGATTCAATGATATAACGTTGCCAAATATTAACATTGACAATAAAATTTTAAGTCTGGATGCATACTGTTATCGAAATGTACAAATTCTATGATATAACAAAGTACGATTTTCTTAAAGGTATCGCCAGATTTATTAAGTAATAAATTGACAACGCAAACGCTGTTTCAGTACAAATATCGTATTAAAGCATCAATTCCTTGACTATCGAAGTCGTCTTATTAATTTCCCAAGAAATAACTTTGACGTAGTATATGTTGAACCGGCACGTATAATAAGAAATTTCTCAGTTATAAAATGATACACCTGATACTCCTAATGAATTCAACGCGATATCTTGTGCTTGCTTCGAATAAAACTTTAAAAGATCCTCTTTTACCAAAGTCCGTTAACTGAAAAACTCTCCTTTCCTCGATTAATTCAACATTATTCGCAAATATTGGAAAACAATTATATATTTCACACGTACATGGTTATAACATAGGAACTATTTGCATAGAATACGTCGTCGTCCTCTTGCAGTTCCATGGAGGCATCTAGATCTTCCTTGCTATTTTGTTCCTTAAAATGCCAGAACGGACTCTTCTTCTCCTCCTCCTCGTATCTCCTCCTCTGAAGGCCTCCATTGTCGCCGCTTCCACAATAAAGAGGCAGCTCTTCAAAAGGATATTCTCCGTTATGGAACAAATTCTCGAAACTCCTGGTGATGCGCTCGTAGTGTTGCTCTTTCCTTTCAAAACTCGATGGAAAATACATTTCAAGATTTGGAGCAGACTTCGAGCCCGACAACGTTTTCGGCATATCAGAATCTGATCGCAGCATCTCTGGGTTGCTCTCGTCAAGGTGAAGGACCTTCATTTTTGAGGTGACTTCTTGCTCGGAACGGAAGGCCGTGATACCTTCAAATGGACAAGTATCGAGCTCTCCGAAGACCTCGAAATCGGATATGGAGTCGGGAAGGTCCTGCGTCTCCTGGGGGACTCCTTGAGGAGGGACCAACTCCTGGTCCCGAGTTTCGCTGCTGATGTTCTGGCCGCTAACTGTTCCCAAGGAGTCTGATAACAGCGTTCTCCGGTTCTGCAACTTTCCCCTCGAGGTTGAATCGACCTCGGAGGAAACTTTTTTCCTGGCCAGGGGCGAGCTTTCGCAGAAACGCGGAAGTTCCACCTTGTACTTCGAGACCGGCGAGGACGTCAGGAAGTCCCCATCAGTTAGGCAGATTGAGGACATGGATGAAGCTCGAGACAGGTTTCCAGGCTGCAGACAATCGCCCTCGTCCTCGGGAAGATCCGAACACCTCTCGATCACTTTTTCCGAATTTTCTTTCCCGGAAACACTCTTTTCCAACTTGTCCTTCCGCTTGGAGATCAAGAAAATCATCTTCAAAGCTTTTCTGTAGCGCCGTTTCGCACTCGATTTTCCAGACGAAATGGTACTGTCTCCAAAGTCGGATGTAACCGACGCACAATTTTTCGAATTATTATTCGAAACATCTATAGATCGATCGCTCAAGTGACTCGCGTTTCCCTTCAATTTATCCTTGAACTTGTCACTGAACGAAGCAGCGATCTTGCTGACGATCTTATGCTTCTTACCCGAGGATTCCGATATTTTGGGCACGGGGTAAGTGGTGTCGCACTTTCGAATTTCATTTTGCAGATCTTTAGTTGTCGACAGAGACATTGACAACGGCTTTGACAATGCGTTGGCAGGCATCGTTCGATTTATCCGCTCTTTGATGGAATTACTGCGAGGGTTGATCCTCATTCTGCTCATCCATCCGGACATGATGGATCCTTTCGCTGACACCTTGGAGACTTTTTCACTTTGACGAGATGGAAAAAAGTGAACGGAAGAAGGGTCGATGGATAATATAGAGCAAACTAAGCCGAGACAACTGACGAGCACCTCGGTTGGAGTCCAGTTCGTTAATACTTGAATTTTGAAAGTGTCCGCTCATTGTAAGAGAAGGGAGCTCGTTCTGCAAGAGGGGAGGGGGAAATTTGGACGAGGAAGGTTCATCCAGAAGATCCTCAAATAACCTGCTGGAATATAGTTCCTCTACCCTTATTTAAGGAACATCTCTCATTGGTCAAAGGTGTACCGTTCGACCAATCATTAAGTACCACCGTGAGGAACAATGACAGTTACCTCCTCCCTTACCCTCCAAGGACGAAGTAAGCACTCCCTCCCATGACTTATATCCCCTCCCTCAAGTTTTAAATTAAATATTTAACTGTAGCTTCCATAATAACCTAGAATCTAATGTTCACAATACAATCAGAAAAATATAACAAGATGTATTTGTATCGAACCATGCAATGCATTTACCATCCTACATCTCCAGGACGTCAGAAAAATGGCGAGAGATGCTCCCTCTCATATGTTGCGAATTTATAATTTAGTAGTACCTGTTGTAGTCATTCAGAGTGAAATATTAGCTTTTAAACAAATATCGCATTAACGTATATGTCATATTTGTATTGAACTATGTTACCATACGCAATGCATTTATCTTCCTACGGGGGTCCCACCCCCTTAGAGTATCGCATCCTGCGTAACACCCTGGGGATATCTGAAAAGACGAGGGTCGATTATCGATGACCTTCGTAGGATTTAACTCTCGTTAATTTCTCTTGCTCTCCTTTTTTGTTCTTTTTTCTTTCGGAACGGCGAAGAAGTCCTTATCGAGTCCGAAAGAAGTTCCTTTCTGCGCCTTTCGAGACTCCCCGAGTGAGTTGCATCCCTTGCTTCGAACCGCACCCTCAGGACGCAATATCGTATAAGTGTACATGGGTATCACCCTGGATAATTCCTGAGTTTCTTTGTTTTCGGTTTGCCGGTAAAAGAAAAAGAAGAAAAAACTAAATTTACGGTGTCGCCACGTCGGGAAAAGTCGCTCGGGAATCGACGCTAAGCCGAATTCGAAATCACAGGCGACATCCAGTGTCTCGTGATTTATCGAAATTTCCTTTCAATTAGCGAACCCGATCCATTAACTATTGCCGTCCACCTGCGTTTTCCCGTAATACTGGCCATTTCGAATCGCGATACGAACTTCTCGAGTTTGCTCCTAAAACTGCTCGCAGCAGACCCGAAACTATTTATTATACAACTGTTGCAATCAACTCGCACGTTGCAACTCTACGGTGATATTTGAACGAAATAATATTTCGAAACTGGGAAAATGTCAGAATATCTAATGTACACTCTTAACCCGAACGACTTAAAAAATTATCATAGCGTGGGACAATTCGGAAAATACATTGGAATGAAAATACATTCTCTAATATATATATTTCGCTTAAGAGTTAATTTGCATGCAATTTATTAATTCCTGATTTAAAACGTGTAGAAAATTCAAAGCGATTTTATTGCCGTAAATGTTTTCAAGCAAGAAATGTGTTTTAAAGTCGTATTCTCGGCAAGTCAATTCATTCAATTGTATCAAAATTAATGTTATTTCGGGATAACTGAAATTAGTACTTCGGTTGCGTTTGACTGGCAGATTTAATCGGCTCGCATCTTTCTCGCATAATTCCTGATTTAAAACATATAGAAAATTCAAAGCGATTTTATTGCCGTAAATGTTTTCAAGCAAGAAATGTGTTTTAAAGTCATATTCTCGGCAAGTCAATTCATTCAATTGTATCAAAATTAATGTTATTTCGGGATAACTGAAATTAGTACTTCGGTTGCGTTTGACTGACAGATTTAATCGGCTCGCATCTTTCTCGCATAACTCCTGATTTAAAACGTATAGAAAATTCAAAGCGATTTTATTGCCGTAAATGTTCTCAAACAAGAAATGTGTTTTAAAGTCATATTCTCGGCAAGTCAATTCATTCAATTGGAGCAAAATTAATGTTATTTCGGGATAACTGAAATTAGTACTTCGGTTGCGATGGACTGGCAGATTTAATCGGCTCGCATCGGAAGTTCAGTCGTCTTTGTCGATTCAAAATGTATTGTCGATCGATCCGATTCGCGAATATCTGGGCCATATTCGGCGCGTTATGAGGAATCGCTCTGCTTTGACATTTTCTCTTTTGAGTCACGTATTCGGTATAAATGCACGTCGGTGATATCTGATCAACCCCGTAAGGGACGTATCGAGTGCAATGATCGACCGACATATCGAACGGTGCGTTACGAGCCGTAACACCCTGTCGAGTCTACGTGGGTGTCCTGACAAAGTTCTTGGCTCGAGGGTAATCGATGTGTCCCCGAGAAAAAAGACTTTCCTCAAATCAGAATTATCTCGCGCGATTTACCCCGTCGGCCATATACCCCTCGAATGCAAAGAAAAAGTAAGGGTAGGTATATGACAAGAATCTTACCTATTAGACAAAATGTCAAACTCTTTTCAAAGGACTTCAGGAATATTCTGATAATTTATTTCGGCCGTTACATCCCTTTTCATGGACATTTGTTCTTTGCAAAATATCAAAATAATTGAATATTATTGAAAACAATAGTAAATTTATTGACGAAGTTAATATTACGTGAGAAATTCCCCGTCCGTCCAGAGCAGTAATTATTGGGCAGTTTCGAAATATTTCTCAACTAAAATTGAGGTAAAATTAATATTCTGTTCTTACTCTCAAAATCCTCAGCTAAACCAACTCGCCTTGGCAAGTGTTATAAATACCCTTAAACGAGAAATGCCATGAAATGAGTCCAACAATCGCTCCCGTTCCAGTTATGCTAAACTTGTTACCGCTTCATCGATAACAAATGCAGCCTTTTCAGGGTAAACGTATAATAAAATTTACCGGTGAGTCTCGTACCTGCTTGGATTTTGAAAACCCGTCATTATACCTAGTGGCTCGTAAGCTTAATGAGTACAATAATGCCGATATTGTCACAGCATGTTGCCCTCGCGAGTTCTCCGTTGTCCGAAGGTCGCCATTGTGTCGGGACAATCGCATTAACCCCTTTGAAGAAACAATCTCAGCGGATAGCCCGACCTGGCACGATCCCTCGACATCCCCAATTTCCCGTTTCTAGCTAATTTTTACCTGTATTTGTGCCGACGAAACTGCCCTTTCTGAATATTCAGTAGGTGGCGGGGTAGAATACCGATGCGTTACGCCTCGGCTAGGCGGAAAGGAAAGCGGTAATCAGCCCTAATGAATTTTCAGTTCCGGGATGGCAATTAATAAACATTTATGGTCCGCCCTGACTCTTTGAAAATTACAACCGGATGAGTTCTCCGACTCTTGCTGAAATGATAAAAGCCGGGGGAGGAAGCGGAAAAACTGATAACTCTTAAGTTAGAAGGGTAATAATTTATTAAAATCAAGATTTAAGATCGGAGGAGTAATTTAATAATCATGTTACTGATTACTGGATAATGATTTCATTTTCAATATTGCATAATGACCGAGAATAATTAGGCAAAACGTTTCGTAGATATTGAATACCTACTTGTCAATTACCAGTAAATGGTTTATGTTAAATTTCGTGCCGTGATCAAATTCACGGAATTGAAATGTCTCAAAGTTAATTCCTAATCAGTAATTAATAATTATGCCGCTGCCGACGAAGTTTTATATTAATTACGTAGCTGGAAATTATCGTTAATAAGTCACCAGGGTTACTATATACATTACAGCCGTTAAATTTATGTTAATCTATCTCTGAGTGTCTCCAGGCATATTAAAATGTAAAAAAAGGACAAAAATCTGGGTCTTTAAAGAGTGTATCCTCGAAGTGATACGGAAGTATTTGCAAAATTATGTTATAAAGTATTTCCGGAACGGACTCGAACATACTTCTCTGTTTTATAAAAGTATTTATAAATTTGTTTATAACAGATGTATTGCGATTAACAGCGAATAAATCTCTCTCGGAATTTCCTCACTAAGCATCCCCGAGCGACTCGGCTGATTTTAATCGAGTTATCGGCGAGTTCCTTGATAAGAAGGTGAACCTTTGCCAAGTTCGGAAACTATCTTTCTCGGTACAGCTTCTGGGCAGGATGTACCTTGAAGAGACAAACGATTCAACAAGGATAACAATATCTCGGGGAAGAAACAGCTTCTGTAAATAAGAAGTGAAATCGTAATCCCTTGGAACGTATGCTCTCATTTGCCGTGCTCGTTGTCGTTGTTATCATCGTTATCGCTGACTTATTGTTACAATTAGAACTCGTAGATCTCAGACAGAAAATGTATAAGGATTTACGTAACGCTTTTTGATACAAAATGCAATTTAATTTAGGTTGAAATGCAAAAATACGATTTAAATATTCACGCTCAAAATCATACTCAAGTAGAGCACGTTTCAAATTATTTTTACAGTAATGTACAGCAAAGGAAATTGAAGGGTTGAACTTCTTCTAAGATTATCTAAAATATGATATCAACGAATGAACGACTATTTATAAAAGATTAATAAGCTGACAAGAGGTACGGTGGGATAATTGAAAACAAATGGCAAAAAAATGGTTCATAAAAATTCATACTATTTTAAACGAGGCGAGAATTCGTAGAACTTTTGAAAAAGAGTTGTTTTGCATTCGGTAGATTTCTTTCTTGAAAATAATTCCGAATGTGATCCGCTTTCGACACTTCCGTATATCACGAAGGTGCTAAAGAATCCGCGGAGCTTTTACGATTCATTTATTATCCGCTAAATTACGTTAACGCGTGAGTAATCGCTTGTTGCATCGAAATTCGTTTATTTTTATGGATGATATATACTTGGCGGGTGAATTAAGAGCTTGTTCGTAGATCATTAATTTTTGTTATTTGTGTAGTACCTTAGCATTACCTCATATCACTGTTACAGCAGCTGCTTCGAGAAAAAAATTGCACTCAACATATACACCATTTTTCCTGTCGAAATTATTGATATTAATTCCTGCGTAGCATTCTCGAACTACCTCGAGAAAAATGTAATCAAAATGATTCACTGATTTGCAATATATAGAAATTTCTTGAAAAAATGCTACCTACTGATTAAATTTGTACAAAAGCATTTTCATGGAACGATGGAATTAATAAAGAAGTGGGCCCATAGAGAATAAATTTCAATACTAAGGGGACAACAATATTATCACAAAAATATCGCCGAATTGTTCATGGTAGTAATTTGATGCAACGCTGGCAGTCCAACCTCGTCTCAGTTATTGTTCAAAAGTATCTCAAGGATGCATGATTTGCATGCGCTTCATTAAAATTGTTGATTTTGTATAAATTAATTGATTCTAAATAATGTTTCCGGTCTAATTTCCACGAAAGGGAGGTTTCAAACTAAACTCTAGCACGAATTGAATAAACAAGTTGCATTTCGACATAAAATACTGCCCTACCCATTGCTTTTGAACAATTATACAGGATGAAATACAATGAAGTCTCTAATATAGTCAGAATTTATAAAAAGTCAGATCAATCACGGACACCTCACACCTTTGCATGAAGACTATTTTTTCTCAATTTTTACATTTTAACTAAATGCTCTTTCGTACAAAGAGCCATCGCCACCGATGCAATCCAGAATTTTATGTGACCTTTCGTTACGGGCGATAAAATCGAAAAAATTCACGTCCTCGGAAAAATTCGGTCAACGCGAACGGAGGTTAGAGATTTGAAGGTAAACTTCCTACTCGCGGAACATTAATTTTTGTTATCCGCATGACGTCACCGAATTAGCGTAACAGTCACGCTCCGGCGTCCAGTCTGGGGAAAATTGCACTCGATAGTTTCATGGCGTACGTGTTTGCATATATAGTGCACCAAGGTCGGAATAATGGCAACGAGTCTCGCCGGCTGACGTCACGAAATTTACATGTCGGAGTTGGGGGCGATGTGGTTGGGGTTAAAACACGCCAGTCGTCCTGTTGGTTGACTTAATGAAATTAGAACGTATCGTTGTCCTTGTCCTTCCGTTCGGTTAATTCAATTCCGCCTTGATAACCGCGCATTTCCTCGAGCCTCCAAATTTCTCCGGCTTCGATTTTCCCGTCACCGCTTAAGCGACGAGAACCATCCTTAAGGATCTTCCCGGGCTCTGATTTCATTCAAGAACAGACAATATCCTGATAATGGAAGTGCAATGAGATCCTATTACTTCCTGTAATTGAGATCCGGTCTTGCTGGAAGAAAAACGGTCGATTATGGTCTCGGGGGTGCTTTTCTCTTCATAATTCAAGTATTTCATAAATATATTTAAGATAAAGCATCGTACGTAGATTTTTATATAGGATGATTTCTTTTAATAACACGTTAAACGCGGAGTTAATTTTCTTCGACTTTTCCTTCGGACGACACAATTTTATTTATATTCAATTGTTTTATAGATGATTTCTTATTAGACCTGATTTTTTTCAATTTATACGTTACCCTCGATTAAACGATAACACAAAAAAGACGTCCTTGGCGCAATATGCATTAACACGTTTAACTGTAATTTATGTTATAACTTTTATAGTACGCGAACAGCGATTCGGTAAGGGAGAGTTTTATCAACTCGCCATTTTCCCCCTGTACCCTGGCATTCGTTTCACGCGGACAATTTAAATTCGTGAAGTGTGCGTCGAAAGGAAAAAGCGAAAAAAGAAACAAGGGTCCAGGGATCGATCCCGCAACCGGCCGGGCAGCAACGGGTGATAAATTCTGATGTTTACTCTTGGTGCCTGTTGCTGCCGCCTGACCAAGCGTCGACCCGTTCCACCGATGATTGTGCTCGCGCGTTCGTACACGAATTCGATTAATTTTCCAAATTCCAATTTCCAAATTGTCGGGGATTCTCACTTCGAATTCCTATAACCGGTCGAAAGGCTTGGCTTTAAGCACCTGTCATCTTAAAATTTATCAAAGCGTAGAAAGGAGTAAATGGATTCTAATTGTGCCTCAACTTCGAAACCCGATGACTTCCAAGATGGCGCATCGCTATTGAAAATCATAAACGTTCGTACACGAATTCGATTAATTTTTCGTTCGAACCGAATTGTCGGGGATTCTCTCCTCGAATTCCTATAACCGGCCGAAAGGCTTGATTTTAAGAACCCCTCGTCTTAAAATTTAACAATGCGTGGAAAGGAGTAACTGGATTTTAATTATGCCTCTGCTTCGAGACCCAATGACTTCCAAGATGGCGAAATCATAAACGATCTTTTGCACGAATTCGATTGTTTTCTGTTAACAGAATTGTCGGGGATTATCACCTCGAATTCCTATAAGCGGCCGAAAGGCTTGGTTTTAAGCACCCCTCGTCTTAAAATTTAACAATGCGTGGAAAGGAGTAACTGGATTTTAATTGTCCCTCAACGTCGAGCCCCGATTACTTCCAAGATGGCGCATCGCTATTGAAAATCATAAACGTTCGTACACGAATTCGATTACTTTCCGTTCGAACAGAATTGTCGGAAATTCCCACGTCGGATTTCTGCAACCGGCCGAAAAGATCGGCTTTAAGCACCACTCGTCTTAAAATTTAACAATGCATGGAAACGAGTAACTGGATTTTAATTATGCCTCAACTTCGAGTCCCGATGACTTCCAAGATGGCGCATCGCTATTGAAAATCATAAACGGAACGAAATAATTATTAAGCTGTTACGATAATCGCTGCACCACCTAAAGTTAGCAAAATTTAGTTGAGTTCAGTTGTAATGTAATTGTAAATTTGTTTAAAACTACATATTACGGTTGATAGTCATTTGATCTCATTTATATTTTACAGTGGTAACGTACGAAAGAAATAAACTGCGAGGTATAGCGAGGATGAGCTACAGTTAATATAACTACAAATTCTTCTAATTTATAAAAGCCTACAATTGCCTTCGTAATTAGAACAACATTATTTCACCCCCCTACTGTATTTGTCGGTCCATTGTTACCGAAGAAGAATAGTTTCCACCTTTTTCCTGTGTGGAGAATTGTCGGTCCGCTCGGAGCTTCTTCTTCATTTCTTTATTCCTGCCCTCGGTCGTATTTAATAGCGCATTTAGTGGTACGTGGAATTTCCTTTCCTTCTGTACATTTTACTGCACTCGCTGTACCTGTCTCCAGCTAGCGCCATAAAACTTGAATGGTCAGGGAGTACCGAGTAAAGCCATTGTAATTATCGAGGAGAGGACCCATGGCCAGCCAAGTTATACTTTCAGCGGAAACTTGAAGAGGATCATTTTATTGCGGGGCCAGCCCGATTGAATCGCATCCGGTACAGTTAATCCGGGATTAAAAGGCCGCAGGATTGTCACTTCATGGAAGGGTCCTTTGCCCTCGGCGGCGTTATCCCCCCCGAGGTGAGCCATTAACAGTTAGGGTAATTCAAAGTCCCCCGACCTAACCATTTTCTTTCCTCGCAGGAAGCACGTCCCGTTCAAATTATGACAATTTTAATCCCTCCGAAGGTATGGATTATATTGCGAATTTTTGGAAAACTGAAAATCCTGGATGGAGCGTGAACTAAGTCACGTAGATCAACGAAGTGAAAATTATATATTTAAATATTGTTATTTCTTCATGTGTTGTAAATTCATTATCAACGGTTAAGAAACTCTGACCTAATCATTATCTGCGGCGTTTAGCCTGGCGCGTCAAAATGAACAGAGAATTTCGCTTCTTGAATCTCTTGAATGAGTAATATCAACTTTAACCAGGTCATAGAGACTATTTTTCCGCGTTCTTCGAACTATGAACGAAACTGATTGGTACACTTAACACGGAGATATTAGGATAATTGGAAATTTGCTCCATCTAATCTAATCGCACTTCCAAGCGAGAAATTGTGAACAGCAAACGAATTAATTTTTACAACGTGACGTAAATTTTAAATCATTTTAATTGAGTTGAGAGGTCATTGAAAAGAAAAGATTGGCAGAACATACTGCGCAATTGACATGATTCCCTTTTAATGAATCGCCATCCCTTAGAAAAGGATGTTCAGGTAGTCCGAAATTAGTCCGACTTCATTATGTTATTATTATTTAAAATGCATCCCTAAATTACAAGATTTGAATTTCATCAAATTACTAGGCATGGACTTGCGACAATTTTGTTAATCACGATGAAAAGTTTCGTCGGGCCTCGTTGAAATTTCAAATAATTTTTTAACGGAGCCAATAGGGAAGCGAAAATGGTGACTGCAATTTGTATTTAATGTCATAGCACTGTTTCGCAGTGCTATTATCGCAAAAGGTGGGCCATTAACACTAGGGTGCTTCGAAATTTGCCTGGCTTGACCGCTTTATTGTCGCGGAAAGTACGTCCCAAAATTATATCCCTGTTTAGTTACAGAAATAGTAATGCTGGTACGGTTAAAATGTCGTTCTACTGCGTAGCAATTTAGAACAAATTACTTCATGAACGATTTCAAACAAATGTTGAAATTGACGTCGTTGTAACAAGTGCATTTTCATTATCAAGCACAATATGAGTGTCGTAAATGTAGGTTGCATCAAAATTTGAATTTCATCGTGTTTCATGTTAAACCTGCCTTAATAGTAAATTACGATGTTAAGAAATATTGAATTATATTGTATAACGTTACATGGACTTCTCCTACTTTATTCTAATTAAAAGTGTGCTGTTAAAATAAACACTTCCATCACATTTTGATGTTACACTCAGAGATTACTTGTAACATCTGAAATGTTTCCACAAATTAACGCACATAAAACTTTCTACGTTTGTGCAAATGAATGGAAAATAATATTTATAAATTAGAAATAGATCCTAACACGGAATGTCACATTTTCAATGATTCGCGTACCTCAATTAAATCAATAATATTTATTTAAAGAGAGGGACAAGTGTATATAAAGCTAAATAATTGAATAATCTAAGTTAAAAATGTATAAACTGTAAATTACGTGAAACAGATAATGCCAGATATCGCATAATCTTCTTCTTGATGCATTGAGAGTGGGAACTGCATATAAATGATGAAACGAACTCTAGTTTGTTTATTGTAAAAATTCAAACGATACGGCACGATCAATTTCCACGGAATAATGTGACTTCGTCATGAGATTTAATTAAACGTAATACCCTCACTTGCACGTACACGACCGATCGGTACATTCTATAAATATTGGCCCCCCAGCAGAGATACAACGCGCTTTGATAAATGTATAAAAAATAAATGTACCATGTAAACAAAGCCACAGCAGTCGACGCCTTTAAATTAAATATAACAAAGTAAATCATATTTAATATATTACAAGATGAAGCGAGAACTTAATTTAATAATCCCTATTTAATTACGAAACTGAAACTGCATATATATTAATAAATATGCCTGAAAAGTGAATCATCATTAACGACATAAAATAACAAGTAGTCGTTCAGTAATTTTCATAAAATTATTGAATATCGCATTAAATGGGATTTGCACGTTCTGCAAATTCGATCACCCATTAAGTGAACATTTTGGGGGGGGGGGGGAAGGGCTCGGCCGAGTCACTGACCAATCGCAGGTAGGAAATTGCAGGTCAATGGACAAATCGGAGCTAGGTCTTAAGGAAAATCGCCCCCACCCCCGGATGTTCAAGTGCACCCCTAAGGACTTCACAGGTATAAATACGAGCACCCCGTACCTTTCTGCAACTATTCATTGCAAAAGTAGTGCCGAGTGCAGACCTCTTGCAGTTTGAGTTAACTCCTGTACGGATAGTTTTCCAAGTCAAAAGTGACTTACACTTCGCGAGAGTAACTTTAAAGTGCGCGGCAATCTTGTAAGATCGAAGTATCACTTGCCGAAAAGTGTAAACTCTTTCGGTGTTCTTGAAGTTCGTGGAACGGTGATCATCAAGAAAGAAGCTCTTAGGAGGCAGTCATGACGACCACGACTATGAACAGCTTCTTGATGCGCATGCTGAAGAAAGGAGAAGAGGAGGTATGTAATTATTTTATTTTGTAGCGAAGTTTAAAAGAAAAACTAAAGTGTGCGTAGGAAATGTAAAGTTTGTTAATTCTTTCCGTCTTTGAAATTGTCTACATGCAGGTATAAATTTACAGAAAATAGTTTAATAAATTTGAAAGTGTTAGTTTATTTTTCTTTTGAATATAGTTTCACTTCTTGCAAAGGAGTCACGATTGTAACAAGCTTTTGTAAATTAAATCTTCGAAATAGAAAGAGAATTCTTGTGAAATTTATGAAATTGCAGTAGGGGAATTCGTAGTCAAGAGTTAAATTTTGTTATTAATTTCAAACTACGGAAAAAGTGATTTCGAGGCGAATGGCTTTTCATGTTGCGCTTTGAAAGCGACACAGATCGTTTTGTTTAAATTAATGTATCCAAATGTGAGATTATAATTATTGTTGGGCAGTAGATTCCACGAATTTAAGATGCTTTAAGAACGAAATATTTCACAGAGTAGTACCTATAAAATCTGAAAAATAAAAGTTAATTTAACAATTATTTGTATAGTCAGTATTTATAATCCGTTGGATGAATGCCATTGAAAGAGATATAACTTATGTAGTGTAGGGAACTAAATCCTTGTTCCGATAAATATTTAAATGCACTATTAAACTCTACAATTTGAGTTTTGTCGTAATAGTATAAAGCTTCTTAGTACACGTAAATTTAATTAGTCTAGGCATCCGTAAAAGAAATCATTTGTATCCCGAGTTCCTTTCCTAATGCAAAATTAAAATAAACGATTCATTAGTTAATTTAAAATTTTAGTTGTCATAATATAAAGCTTCAAAATATTTCCAAATTCAATAAACCTGTAGGCATCGGTAACAAAAATTCTGTATTTCGAGTTTCTTTCCTAATTAAAAATTAAAATAATATTACATTAGTTCATTTAAATGCTGAGTTGTTACAATTATGTAAAGCTTCAATGTATTCGTAAATTCAGTTAATCTATAGGTGTCAGTAAAATAGAATGGGGATACTACGGTTTCCGTGGCGTCAAGGTTTGACACTTGATTATGATTGTGTTTCATATGGCCCACAAATTTGAATTTAATTTAATTTGAATTTGATTTGAATAGGACGAATCGGCGGGACTAAAGCGTCGTAAACCCCAATTCAAAGATGGCGTCAAGACTGTAATATATGTAAAACACACGTTCCTTTGAAATTCGACTCGCAATATCTCAAGAACTATAACAAACACAAAAGAAAGACGTAGAAGCAATTTTGTAGAAAATTAAATTTTCTATAATAAAGGTTGGATGTTGTTCACTCGTATCTTGCATATTTCTTCGAAAAAACTGACATGAACTTTGCGTGAATAGGCATCTTTAAGTAAATCCTTTATATCTAAAAAAAACTATGCAAGATACGATAAAAATGCATATTATCTTTCTTGTAGGGAATCACATTTTCTATCGAAAGGATAAGATGAAATTTTATTGTATCTCGCACATTATTACAGGGGTTTAAAAAAATTAAAATATCTAAAATCAAAGAAAATCATTAATATCTCCCAAACTATTTGAGATATCAATTCTTTCCTTTCAAATGATATTAGTTCATATCATACACAACCATAATCAAGTGTCAAACCTTGTCGCCACGGAAACCGTAGTCTTGCCAATAAATTTACAAGTCGCGTTTATTTCATAATTAAAAATTAAAGTAAACGTTACATTAGTTAATTTGAATGTTGAGTTGTCGTTTTCGAGAACTAATTTTTTTTGTTTTTACAGATTGACAGTGAAGAGATGGAGTTGCCTGTCGGCGAACCACCGATTTACGAAAGTCCAAGGAGCACGAGGTTCTGGAAGAAGCGATTCGGAGGTGCCTCGCCCAGCAAATCCGAAAACGCAGACTCTCCATCAAAGACGAGAAACGGTGCAAAACATCGAAGCATGGGGGACACCAATGGACATTGCCCCAATGCTTCAACCGTGAAGCCATCTGTTAACTTGCCGGACCTCGAGGAGATAATTCGGGAGTTCGAGCAGGGCTACTTATCACCGAGAAAGCCAACCCAAAAGGAGGAGGCGAAACCTGGCCGCTTCGTGAAGAAGATCGTCGCTGCCTTCGAAGAGAAGTACAAACTGTACAACAATTGCAAGAACGCAGAGGTTCGCGAGTCAGAAGTGAAGCTCACAACCGATGCCGCCAAAGTGGAGGTGCCGAAAGTGTCAAGGATTAAAGAAAGAGTCGAAGTCTTCGAGGATGCGGAGACAGCCCAAGAGGAACCAACGCTCAAGACTCCACTCGTGAACGATGTCAACGATACCAACGTGGCCGTATACGAAGAAATTTGTTCTAATCACTTTGCAACCACCAAAACATCCAATGCTACTGATAACAGCCCGAAGATTGTCGGGGCTTACTTGAAGCGACCCATAGAAGTAGAAGAGACCGCCGTGGATTGGATCCCCATCACCGGGAAGAGGCTGCCCAGGAAGAAGTCCTTCAAGCGGTTGCTATCCATGTTGACCGGTAGGAAAGGAGGCGAAAAGAGGAGCAAGCTGCTGTACACCTCTCACAGGAATCTGCTGGAGGAGCCCAAGGAACTCCAGGACTCCGGATACGACGAGAATTCTTCGTGCTCCTCTTCGTCCCTGACCTCCATCACGGAGGCGCTCTATCACCAGGAACCCTTCTATATGGAGGTCGACGTAAGATCCAACAGGTTTTCCACCTTCCAGCGGTCCACCGCGAAGGAAAGCAACCTTGAAAAGAAAGAAAAGAACGACAACTACAATGTACGTAGTTCAGGATCCGGGAAACTGAAGCTCGTCGAAGTTCCAAGATCGGAGCTGAAGAGCGATCTTGGACCCTGCTATCCTCCTGCCTCGGGTTTCGCGACGATGTCTCTGGACCGCAAAATTTCTGCAGGATGCAAGGTCCTTCCAACTCCACCTTTGAACCCCCTGCCGAAACATCCAATGGCCTCGAAGATACCGAAACACCCCTTCGTGTCGCTGACCAAGGACGAGGCAGAAGAGTCCAGTCCACATCTTGATCCTTGTCCTCCGGTTCAAAGGGACATACCTAGAAGAAACTCAGGCTCCTCTTCGGGTTCGATCAAAAGTGTGTACGATGTGCCCAGAAGGTACGTGTCGAAGTCGGAACCGAAATTGAACGAGCTTCCTTCTATGAGAAGACTCGAAGAGAACGTTTACGATGTCCCGAGGATTATCATCAGACCCAGGTCCAGCATTTACGAAGATGCTGTATCACTGAAGAGGAGAAATGAACCGTGGATTGCTTCAGCTGGGAACTTTTATGCTTCTCCTAGTAAAACGGAACCACTTTATGCCACCATCAAGCCAAGGTATAACAGGGTGAATGTTAATTATTACACGGGGGTGACGAGGTCCAACGAAGATCTTCCAGAAAAGGTTACCGAGCTAAACGCCTTCCGAAATTGTGTCCCATACATAGACCACAATTACTGCCGTTGGAGCTAAGATGAACTTTGCCACTCTACAAGTTTTCAAGATTCGAAATCCATTGGCAGAAAGGCGGAAAAGGATTAGAAGTATTTTAATCGCGTATACATTTACAGACTTGACTAGATTACGTTTGAATTAATAATTCAATTTTTGAAAATTTTGCAGTCCTGCTTTTTTTTTTGTAGTGTCTTAAAGTGTCAGGTCTCGGACTATTCTAGTTTTTTTATTATTGGTTATAGGTATTCTAGTCACATCTTTCTCTTCTTTTCGATACTTTTTCTCTTTTTCTATTTAGAATCAATCGTTCTTCGCGATGTCACTTATTAAACTTTGACTATATATATTTTTTTTAAACCACTATTAATTTCGATTTTTCCTTGCGAAAATGTCAGTTTTTCTCTATGAAATATCGTGTTATCAGTAAATGAAAATTGCAACGTAGTGTACGATTAAGTCGACTCTTGTTTATTTCGGTGAGAAATATTTATATGTAGTTTAAAAATCCGATAGAATTACTTTTTTGCGTGCAATATTGCCTACACAACATGTGAAAGGGTTCCTTAAGTTTCATAGTATGTAGTTTTGTGTATTTCTGCGAGAAATATTCAACAAAAACTGTAAGAATATGTTAATTTATTACATATTAAAGAAGTCCTGTGTATTTTCGCGTGAAATATTTCACAGGATTTCAAGAGGTTATAATAGCACTCGCGCTAAAGTTGAAACTAAAAAATCATTTAAATATAATTTACAAAGAGTTTTGTGTATTTCCGCCTGAAATACTTGACAAAAACTCCAAGAATGTATAAATATATCAAGTATGATATGAGTCCTATATATTTTAATATGAAATATTCAACAGGATCTCAGGAAAACAGAATCGCACTCGCATTAAAGCTAGGAATAAACCAATCAATTAAACATAATTGAAAAGGAGTTTTGTATATTTCCGAGTGAAATATTCGACAAAAACTCACAGAATGCGTAAATTAATTGTATACAAAATAATGAGTCCTGTATATTTTAACATGAAATATTCAACAGGATCTCAGGAAATCGGAATCGCACTCGCGTTAAAGTCATGAATAAAACGATCAATTGAACGTGATTTACAAGGGGTTTTGTGTATTTCCATGTGAAATACTTGACAAAAACTCCAAGAATGTATAAATATATCGAGTATGAAATGAGTCCTGTATATTTTAACATGAAATATTCAACAGGATCTCAGGAAATCGGAATCGCACTCGCGTTAAAGTCATGAATAAAACTATCAATTGAACGTGATTTACAAGGGGTTTTGTGTATTTCCATGTGAAATACTTGACAAAAACTCCAAGAATGTATAAATATATCGAGTATGAAATGAGTCCTGTATATTTTAACATGAAATATTCAACAGGATCTCAGGAAATCGGAATCGCACTCGCGTTAAAGTCATGAATAAAACTATCAATTGAACGTGATTTACAAGGGGTTTTGTGTATTTCCATGTGAAATACTTGACAAAAACTCCAAGAATGTATAAATATATCGAGTATGAAATGAGTCCTGTATATTTTAACATGAAATATTCAACAGGATCTCAGGAAATCGGAATCGCACTCGCGTTAAAGTCATGAATAAAACTATCAATTGAACGTGATTTACAAGGGGTTTGGTGTATTTCCGCATGAAATATTTGACAAAAACTTTAAGTTCGTGTAAATGAATTGTATACAAAATTATGAGTCCTGTGAAATATTGTAAAAAAATATTCAACATGATCTCGGGAAATCAGAGTTGCATTCGCTGTATACCTAAAAATAAACAACACTAATGAAATATAGTTTGCAAGAAGTGTTGTGTATTTCTCGGAGAAATATTTAACAAAAACTTCTGAGATAATCTAGTACATTACCGTATAAAATATGCACAAAGTGGTCGAAAAATGAAAAGTATAAATTGCAATAAAAACAAAATAATATCGTATAAATAGTATTAAACTAAAACTTATGTTGCAAATTGCCTTTTACGTAATCGTTCGAACAATCTTTTGTGTGTACTTATTTCTTCGTAATATGATTATATTTTTTGGAAGACTGTATACAAGTTTAAAATATCTTAGAACAGACAGGCATATTTCGCGTTTTCATCAATTCAAAAATGATGTTCTTAAGATCGTTAATTACATAAGTTGCATATGATGTCCTTCCGCAAATTATTGTAATAGCGTTAAGAAATGGACATCTACTTTCAATACCTTTCTGTCTAATTGCCGTTCCCAATTGTAAAATATTAGATTTAAGTGTAGCGTAAGACCAATCGTATTGTATCTATGATGGAGGACGCTGAACGTAATCCGTTCTCAGATGTAAATCTTGAAGAGAATAAGTATTTTTTAGAATAACAAATTGTACATTCTTTATAGTACCGCAAGACCTACCTATTCCTATAGATATATTCTTGTATAAATGTTCTACTTAATTTTACCGATTCCTCTGTAAATAAAAAACTTCGATATTTTTTTTAATTGGAAATTTCTTAATCTATTGAAATACAATACATCCTTGTGACAAGCAAATGATATTTAAAGTGCGATAAACTCGTAGGAGTCGTACCAATTACAAGGTATACGGGAAACCTAATAATTCCGATTAATTAAAGCACAAGTTAGATAGGGATTAGCTGCAATTACGTATGAAACGCTAGAAACAATTAATTTAATTTATCCGATCCCAACACGTATACATAATTTCCCCTGGTAATTTCATAACTCATCTAATTTGTAAAAGTTTTCTTTCACTTATATTTGCAATTAGAAAACATTCGAGCTGAGCAATTATAGAAAATCACACTTCAGAATTGCATTTAATTATCAAAGACATCAGAATATGTAAAAAAAAGTGAACGTTTCCAACTCTTGTAAAGTTATCACATTAATTGGGTTTAGAGATGTCGTTCATTAATTTGATATCAAAGAGAGCAAACGAAATATCTTTCGTGTTTCACAGGTTCCACTAACTAGGTCATTAATTCCCAACGAATTTTGTTCGAATAAATGATGTAAAAACTACTTTCAAGCCGCGCTTAAGCTGGTAATTCCCCTTGTTCGGTCAAATTTAACTGCGTCCGGTTAAACGCAGCACCAACAAAGTATGAACAATTCTGGCGACAAATCACGTTATTTAAACGAAACCCTTTCATGCTTATCTCTTTTGAAACACGAACGTTGACAAAGAAATCGTAACCTTTAACACTAAACGTACCGAGATTTAATATATACCTATTTGTACCGCGACCGGTCAAATGACCGATTACGAAATAGACTTATTTTTATTAAAGGAATTGTCAATTTCTTGGAGGAAATGGTGCACAACATAACTTTGATGTAATAATAAAATAATCAACCATATATTTTTTATATTTCTATACGAAACCAATGTACTGAATATTATTAGAAAAACATGTAAATTCGTCGACCGATCAAATGACCGGTCGCGGTAAACAAGCCAGGTGACGAATTGTTCTTCAGTGAAAAAAAGAAGGAAAAAAAACCTAATAATCGACAAATTGATTAATACGATAATATAATAATTTACGTCAAGGTAGATGAACAAAAAAAATAATAACGAATGTACAATTTTAAATGAAACTTTGAAACCGGTCATTTGACCGGCCTGGTACGGTTAATGTTAGTGCACAGAAACATAAAAAAGTAACCAAAAGAACCCAATTCTGTGTCAACACTTTCTGTGCAAACATTTTTCAGGGGGCTTATTCCTAGACGTAAATTGCGTTCACACGTTCGAAGGATCAAGGAAAGTGAGTGCACTCTTCCCCTGTTATAACTCCTCGATAAAAAACATTGACAAAGTTACGTAAACCGTTGAGTCAATGTCCAAAAAGCATTTCTACGAGCATTTCGCATTCGGGCCACGGGACGCGAATGCGAAAGTATCAGCCCAAAGTGCACTGGAATACTACAGGACTCTTAAGTTGACGCTTTTGTGTACGTGCACGACTTCTTGTCAAGTGTCCTTGCGACATTTTGGATTCGCGTCACGCGACATCGACCAAAAAGACCAAGGGTCGTGGGAAAAGCGGCAATTTTCCGGGGCAATGGTGTGGCAAATCGATGCACCTTGTAGAGAGCGCAATGACACATTGCGATATGTCTGCAGAAATGATTCGCTATTAACCCGACGAAATTATTATGCTCAATTGAGATGGCTTTTGTCGGGAGGGAAGAAATTAATTTGAAGGAATTCTTATACCTCTGATGGGAAGAAATTACGCGTTGTTATATAATAAGGGACAGTTCTTTCTCTCGAAGGTATTTTCATAATTTTTTAATGCCTACTATGCATTGGTATATGTACTTTTTTCAGTGAAATGTTATGTACGTGTAAGTATGTTACAGCATAGGACATAGTTTTGTAATAATGGAAGATGTTAGGGAAGAGAATATCGTTGGGATATTTAATCATGATCCAATAGGAAATTTTCAAGTAATATAGTTTTAAACAAGATACGTACGAGTCACATTAAAAAATGGTCGTTAGGAAACGTATTGAGTATGAAATATTAACGAATGTTTTGGCTAGTACAAAACGACTATTCCACCAATAATAAATCAAATGTTTAAGAACAAAGATATAGGTAAGGAATTTAATATTTAACGTTTCGGATATCCGCATGAAATCTCTTTAAGAATGAAACTAAAGAAGGATGCGCAAGAGAGATCGACAATCTGAAACCTCAAGAAACCATGATGTCCCATATATCCGATTCATATCTGTTGAATTTCCCAGGAGAACCGATTGTAATATCTCGGTTTCTCAAAGTCTATCTTCAGTTCGCAACCAGGAACTGCTTGCGAGTGTCAATTATTGAATAACAAAAAATACATCGAACGATTTCACGAAAAAATCTCTTCAGGACTTCCTAGTTATAAAATGAAGTAAATGATAAATTTGCAAAACAAAAACGACTTATACGAATGGGTATCAAGCTTAACATTACAGGAATATCGAGGAATAAATAGATAGCAAAAGATTTTCAAACTTGACTTTATTCGATTTTCAACCTCGGAGTTTAATCAGGAAGTTGAAGGAGTATGACCAAGTACGTCGTGAGTAATCCTATGGTCTGAAAGGAATAAGAAAAGTGAGCACATTTTGCTGAAAGGAAAAACGGGAACTGCACTTGGTAATTAGAAAATCCGCAAAGGAAAGCAATTTGCAGACCCGAAGTTAGAAATGAGTCTCCAGTTAAACTCGTAGCGAGCAATTTCCAAAATCTATTGTACGTCGACCATTGTCGAGGCGCAAATGATTTGCGAATTTGATATTTCCCTGGAGAGGGGAACACATTACGTATAAAACCCGCCGCACTGTAAACGAGATTTCCAGGATTCAATTAAAAGTTCCCTTACCGATCGCAATAGTGGCAGATTCACAAAGAAGCATCCACCCGCCGAGAAGTTCAATCTGCGATTCATCAAATGGAGAGAAGTTTCCATACTCTGTAATCACAATGGAACTCGATGCAGTACATTACTCTAAATTGCGAATTTCAGGGCGGAATTTAATGAATATTATATTCAGCACGACACTTGGAAATAGTTGATATTCCAAAACACAGTTCAACCTAAATATCTATGCTAAAGCATCATGTATAATAATATTGAAACATAATTAGGAAAATAACTAAATTTCAATCCAATATCATTGCACTCTCCGAATATCTTTCTTATTATGCTATTCAATTTTTCAATTTCGTTAACGTATATCCATGGTATAAAAACTAAATCTTTTGAATTGTGTAATTGAGCTTCTAGTTAGTATCTTTTGAGGGTGGTTTATAAGAGGAAATCTACTCACGTAATTGCGATCGCGTTGGATCATCGAGGTTCTCCAGTTAATCAGTATGTACCCCATGGAGTTAGCCTGAAATAAGTTTAACAAGGGGTTACTTTGGATCTAATTGTCCGAAGAAGATTCCAAGGGAGTATTTCCCTTCCCGGGGAGAGTTCGTCCAGTAGGTTGCTTCATAGCTTGAGTCGGTTTCCTTGGGGATGGTGGAGGAAAAAGTTAGACGCGTACCAAAATGGACTACCCTTCGAAGGAGCGCTTTGTCGGCCATCTTGGTATAAACTTTCCCGAAGATACGATAGCTATCCGTGGGAACAAAAATGGGCAAAAATATAATAAATGTTGCTAACAAAGAAATACTTGACTACCTCGCTGGACGTAAAATGGCAGGACATGTTAAGAAGAACTAATTGTCCGACGAAGGCCATCAGCCAAGACACTAGACAAATCACTATTCGCCATTGGACGTCATCCCAGCTTCTTGAAGTAGTCCAGTCAATGACGAAATAAAGATTGCTCACAATGTGAATGCACAAATTCGTCAGCCAGAGCAAAACCGAATTTGAGTATTGGGAATCGAGACTCTCACCAGCCACCATCAGATCCCCGTGTAGTCGTTCAATTACCTGAGGAAGATAAATTAATATAATAATTGGAAGCCAAACAAAAATTGTGCCTAAAGTTAAATATCAGGATATAAAAAAATACTCTCCACCCCGATAGAATATAAGATTTAATCATCGAGCAATGTTTGCAAATAAATAATCCCATGTATGATTCTTGTCAGCGATTCCAAAATCGGTAAGATACATTTGCTGCAAAGCTTCATTTAGCCAATTAGACGAGGAATCATAAGATCGGAAATGGGAAAGCAGTCCTCAATCAGAAATTCGACAGCCTATCATGTAACATATTCTCATCAGGGTGGGCGTCATTGACTGTTTGTGTGATTTGTACTTGATTAGAGAATGGACGTGATCGTAGAAATTACATTCCACCTATTCTGAAGGTTTCATAGAACTCATCTTATACAAATAGGTCACTGGAAATTAGTAAAATCTGATGAGCGCAATTACTAATCGATTCCATGAATTAATCAAAGAGTCCATGTTTCTGGTCCGCTGATGAAGCATTGAATTTTGTTGCATGATAAGCGTGGCTATAATTGAATGATCATAAATAAATGCTAATGAACGACTAGAATAATCAGGAAATAGAAAATATTTTCAAGTGACGTTTGAATAGAAAAGTTCTTCGATATCCGAGGACGAAAACTTTGTTAATCGTCATACGCAGACTCCTGTCATTAGCTACTATAATAGTTACATTTTCATTTCATTAAATACGATAGGTATACCTTTAAATCTACAACGGGTACTCCTTTTATTCTCGTGGCTGTAGGAACACTTTGAAGAGCCATTTTATTAAGATGATAAAATCTCTGGCCAAGTAAAAGAGTCATCCCAGAAAACTTGATCACCGAGGCGGAAGTACCGACGTAGGTTATGAAATAACGAACATTAAAGATCCATGATTCGTCAAATGCTTCCATTCCAGCTCGGTTAATGATCGTCCACAAAATGAAACTTATAATCAGCATCGACCAGGCCCAATATTTCGGTTTATTTCCGCTCCGAGCGAATCCTAAATTTCTGACTTTCTCGTCATAGTCTTGATATGCGTTCCAGACAGTTGTAAAGTTGTTGCTACATCGAATAGTTATTATAATATCCCACATTGCTACGCAATAATTGAATACTACCTGTAGAAAATTAAAAATTCAATAATTCCATGTTCCTTTCTGCTGGGGAATCGTTAACAATGCCATTTCAGATCACCATAAAAAACTGATATAGAATGAAAAACGGTATTCATTATATTACTTGCGTGTTATTACACATTTTACATATTTTATAATAACGAGAACGATTAAGGGGGTCGTACTATGTGTCGGGTCCGAAAAATCAAATTCTTTTTTTGGCTAAATTACTTCCAAATCATCCCCACAATATGTCTGTAAAAGGATTTCCCCGTATTCGAAGTCGTTAAGAAGCAAAAGCCGTTTAAGGTGAGTCAAAATTATCTTTGTGTAATGCGTACATGAACTTTCAAGCGCGTTTTTCTCAAAACTACATTTTTCAAATTGACTGCCAAGTTTCAGGAAAAACTACTGAACCGACTGTGCTCAAATTTCAATGACATGTTCAGCAGACACAGTTACAACTGGCACCAAAATATTAGTGATATTTATCCTATTTTTTTTTAGCTCACGCTAATTTCATCGAAAAAAATACAAAATTTCCAATTAATTTTAAAAACTGGCTCAATTTTTTAATTTTCAATTTTTTTACTTAATTCCGATGCCAGTTATAACCACATATCTATCGATTAATAATCAATTAAATTGTTTGATTTCAAATGAGGAGAACAGCCGGAATCGTGGCAGCCATTTCACTACTTTTTTTTACAGCAGTCTTTTCCGAGAGCTTTGCACAGATTTGCCAAACACCGCAAGATCAAGTTAACAATGACAGTGACGTGACACGTACAGTGTACGAATGCAAGTAAATATGTAGTAAAAATTTCAAGTTTGTGTAATTTAATGATCCCCAAAAAAAATCCCGAAAAAATTGAAAAAACTGGCCGTCACATAGTACGACCCCCTTAAAATCTCGATAACCATTCCTGAATCGGACTAATTTCCATGCAATTCTTGGATAACATAATTTTCTTTTTTAAACTTGTTCATGTTTTCGTCCTAAATCTTCGAGCCAGGCCGATACATACGAACGCGTCTGAAATAATAGTAATCATTTTATCTCACCTTTATCGTTTCTATATGGCCAAGCACGGGACTGCCTCTCTCGACGTTCAGAAATTGTATAAGAATACCATAAATAATATAACTGTAAATTCCCATAAAGACAAAAGCAAAAATCAAATTGAACCTCGAAGGTACCAATTGATCCTTCGAAAACCTGTAGGGGGCCAATCCAAATATCCTCAATGCGTATACGATCGGACATACCGCAGAATACAGAGCAGATTCTGGCCCTCGAATTTTTTCTACGTGTCTTTTCCTTTCGGAAATGAAATCTGTATCCACAGAAACTGCAGATTTCCTTAGGGTTGGTTCTACGTTAAAAACGTTTCGCCGGAATTCAGCTTCCTGAAAGGGTATCTGAAAAATGGCGAGTTTCTCCTTACGCTAGCCAGCCATGAAAGCCAACAAATTATGTTTTGAATCGAAACACTTCTGTTGGTGCAATTAGTATCCGCGAGAATAACATGCCGTGCAATGCCAACGGTGCTACAAGTTTCCCAGGACGAGCTATTATTCACGTCACATCAAGAGCCAACGAGTGTTATCGATTCCCACTGCAGCAGTGATTACAAAAATAATATACAGGAAGGACGTGTCTACGTGTCTCCTCTAAATGCGCTTCTATGTATTTTTCATTTTTCCTCCCGTTCAATTTAATTACTTAATTTTGCCATATTATAATACAATATTTGTACCAACATTTACTGTCATATTGAACGATTAAACCATGTTTGCATAATTACGGGAGAATTTGCTAATACGCTTCGCGTGCTGCTTACAGAATTTCGGGACGGTTAAAATCAAGTAAATATCGTCATGTATACCCAGTAAATATTACGTAATCTCAATCGAACGTCCGAAACGAGAAATGAATGTTTAATTTAGTGGTATTTATGCAACCACGTATCGGTGGTTACTTTCGTTAATAGCGGCAAATATGCGTGACTGTTGTACCAATGGGAATCTACGAATTAAAACCGCTTAGTTTGGAAAGATAGCTTCTTGGAAATAGAAAAACGTAGTAACGTACGTACAAAGCTGTTCCCAAAACTTGCAGGTGCATTACATGTAACAACCAGAGCGAATGTACGCATAGTAAGCAAGCTCCGATTAAATTAAACACGAGGACGAACGTGCTTGTTTTTGCAAGCGCTGCTTTTGCAGAACACATAGAGGTCTATCGGGGATTTATACATTTTACTGCTGATTCCAACCAAAAAAAGTAAATCTTCCGCAATACCCGATTACCTACCTAATCAGCATTGAAAATGACTTTCTTTAGTATATTTTTTATTATTGCTGTGGCACAAACATTTCTCACAGCTCAAAGACTTACAATATCAATTACAAGAATAATCAAAGGAATGTCGATTGAAAGCAATCGCGATGAATGAAATATTTACGTTTTGTACCCATATTTGCCCAATCATACAAATTCGATTGATTGCACTTAGATCTGTAAAAAAAAATAATAAATACCACCGATCACGTACATTGTCTTGACACAGAAAAATGCTCATATTAAAAGTAATAAATCCGTTTGATGAAACGAAGATGATTAGAAATAAGGAAGAGGGAACTTGTTACTTAGGGAGCGTACTTGGAAGATTGTGGAAAGAAAAACGATGGAAGCGAAGAAGCTAGTCCTAGATCGGCTGACGAAGAGTACACCGGATTTTCAAGAAGTACCCAGGATTGTACTTTGAAGAATTGACCGTGGTCACGATCGTCCCCGTGGATGAATCTGTTTCACGAAGAGAGGTAACTGTGAAAAGGATTATTTACCGATAAGGGGGGCCAGGAAGATAGCGAACAAACTTCAAAGAAGCGGTAGAAATGAAGAAGCAAATCCTACACCTACTGATGAAGGGGAATTTGTAGGAAATACTTTCACGGGGTACATGAAATTGTACTCCGGAGGATTGCGCAAGGTCACGATTATCCTTGTCAATAAATTCGTTTCGATAGATAAGGGTAGATTGGCTTCGAAGATAAGGAGTTATTTTTCAATGAAGGGGACCAGGAAGATTTCGAAAAACCAAGAAAGCGGTAGAAGCGAAGATGAAGCAGATGGGCCGATGAGAAGTACATGGAGTTTGCGAAAAGTACCTGCATGAAGTACATAGGATTGTACTCTTGAGGTTTGACCGAAGTCACGATCATCCTTCTGAATAAATTCGTTTCGATATATATCTAAAGGATTTATTTACCAATGAATGGGGCCAGGAAGATTTCGAAAAACAAAAAAGCGGTGGAAGCGAAAAGTAAGCAGGTGAGCCGAGGAGAAATATATGGAGTTTGCGAAAAGTACCTGCATGGGGTACATGGGATTGTACTCTTGAGGTTTGACCGAAGTCATGATCATCCTTCTGAATAAATTCGTTTCGATATATATCTAAAGGATTTATTTACCAATGAATGGGGCCAGGAAGATTTCGAAAAAACAAAAAAGCGGTGGAAGCGAAAAGTAAGCAGGTGAGCCGAGGAGAAATATATGGAGTTTGCGAAAAGTACCTGCATGGGGTACATGGGATTGTACTCCGGAGGTTTGACCGAGGCCATGATCGTCCTCGCGAGCTCTGAAGTTCCGGTCTGGTCGAGCGATATCAGGAAAGAAAACACAGTGCTCACATTCGCGTGCTGGCCAGCAGCTACGATTAAATATTATTCCACGTCGCAGCAGGGAGTTATCGAGCGAGGTAAAGGGGAAAACTGGCGTTCGAGGGGATGGGACAAGGTGTGAATAAGTATCGAGACCCATTGCGAGGCACGGAGTGCAACTTTGACCCTGACGATCATGATCCTCCCTCGAAGAAAGTCATTAATCGGAAAAAAGAGACAGACCAAAATCAAAAGACAACCTAATTCAATCTAAATCTGCCTAATTTCCCTTCATCCACGAATGAATAATATTTTCGTGGTATTTTCAGCTTAGTTAAGACTTTAGAAACAAAAAAAGAATTATTAAGATCGAGATATATGGAGCCGTTTATTAAACCACGTTCCGAATGGTTCCTTGCAGGGAAGTGAGATTTACGTTCGAAGCTTCCTTCGGAGTATTCGAGTCTGCCGAGAAAGATCTGCCTCGGAATACTCGATATTATGCATGCAGCCTCTGGATGGGATTCATATCTTCCTTCGTGTAGTCGGTGAAGAAAAAATGGATTTCCCTCAAATGCATCCGACGATAATATTCAAACTAATCCGGAAGTTCCGGGAAAACTTATTATTCCTGCATTCCTCTCCTCTCGAGATGCTCCCGCGACAAGACCCGCGAGAACTTCATTGGCCCCCTCTTGGGCTACATATCCGTATAACACGAAACGGTACATGCATGGCAAATGCAATTTTGCCCGAGCAACCACGATACACGGCAACCATAAAGCTGCAACTGTACGACAAAATACGATTTTGTTTCGAAACCGCGTAAGGGAACGAGCATTAAAATCACGTTGAGCGAATGGAAATATTTCAGGTTACACGCAATTTCACTCCTGAACTTTTTTTCCAGAATTTTCAAGCGTTGCGGCCTTTCTCGACATCCAATTAAACTGATTACAAAAATGAATTACTCTAATACAGAACTCTTATCGTTCACTAATGACCGGCTCCATCAACCGTGATTAGCGTGAATTTCTTAGCTATTATTAGTTAACTGCAATTCGTATTACACCTAAAAACTTACCCAGCCGAAGATTAAAATCAGCTGTTAGATAATCACCAAAAAAATCCAGCGATTAACTCTCACCGCGCTTTAAGTAATCTTTAATTAAGAATTCTAACTTGAACGTTGATGCAACGAGCTCTGTGAAAAGTGCGAGTATAAATAAAACGAAATTTTAGCATCTACGACACTCATAGCAACCGAATGCAACAATGCATTTACAATTTTGAAACAAAATAGCTTCTCACTTAATCGTATTAATTGTACGCTCCTCCTGAAATCGCTGACGCGAGTCGCCATTAATTACTGAAAATACAGGGCTAACTTTAATTCCAGCCCTGGAAAAACTGTAATTACAATATGCAAGACGCGCAACGAATGCCCAAAATGCGGCGGAGTATGTGTTCTCTCTGCCGAATTAATAAAGCTGAACATGTAAGATTCCAGCAGCAAGCCGAGGTGCCCATTCCGTAGAGATTATGCGAAGGAATGGGAGCGGGCAGCTTTTAGAGCTTTTAGAGCTTTGTGACCATCCATCTCGAGGATCTCGGTATTTTTAATATTCTTCCCCAAAGAGGTAGAAGCTCGTTTTGCGACGAAAAGCTTCGCCGATTTACCGAAGGTCGAGGTGGTCCATCTAAGGGAAACAACCCTCATAAAGCGTTTAACGCTGCATCGTCCCCGTTGCATCGGCCTTTGGCCGTTAATTCCGATGGGCGATCTATCGGCGACGATTAATCCACCCCTCGAAGGGCGAAAACCCGGCTATCCTAACAATCGCAACAGTCGGATTAAGCACGATGGCTTTAATCATCCTTCTTCCGCAGCATCCGGAAGAGGGTGGGCCGTCCTCCCGATTTAGTGTCGCCATCAACTCGATCACTCCGAATTAACGAGGTCGTTAATCCTTGCTGGTTCCTCAGAACCCCACCCACCTTCTCGACAACATTATTACCGTAAACCTTAGCCAGTTCCTGTTTATCATTGAAGGGCTTGATCCTTCCTCTGTAAACTCGTGATTACGTTATGCCTTGAAGTTGCGATTTCTCGCCTTGACCCGTTGAAATTACCCTATATCACTGATCTATGTACTAATTGGTGGTTTAGCGTTTATTACGTATTTTTCACGAGAGCGCTCACTTCTCGCACTTCCATCTCACGTGGGTTTATTCGCCGAATTACGTATTCGCTATATTTTTCACGAGAGCGCTCACTTCTCGTACTTCCATCTCACGTGGGTTTATTCGCCGAATTACGTATTCGCTATATGAAAGAACGAGATCACTAACACTTCCTGTCTATTAATATTGCAAATATAGGTACATACCTTGTAAATTGAAAATTGTTGAGAAGTAGTGGGTTACAAGCAGGAAAGGTTAGAAGATGGAAAGACGTTAAAAGTACGGAAGAGGACTCGAGTCTATCTGTATTTTTTAAATATCTATTATATTCATATTTACATGTACTATAATTAGAAGTTCAACAATATTATTTTCTTATCGTGTCATGTAAGCATGAATTATTTAACAGTTTTCAATGTGTAATATAATCGTAATTAGTATTTAAGCCTGTTTTGTCCTAAATGATAAAAATTGATTCAGTGGTGGTTTTATAGGGATTAATAAATTGTGAGAAATATCCTAAGAATGTTATTCAATGAATATGGCGACGTTTACACGGGTTTTTAACGTCATCGTGGCGACGACTTGCGTCGCGACGTCAGACGAGTTTTAAGCTTTTCATGGAGATTAGGGAGAGTAACGACGGCGCGTGATAACGCGCGTGATGAAAAGAAGGCATCTTTACGTGACAGGAGACAAAACATCCTAGAAATAAGAACGAAATTAATTTTATACGACCGTATTGCCGATCTCTAAGACTTACCTATATGAGAAACCATGTTCTCCTGCCAATAACAAGATGTTATTAAATTTGATGAATCATGAAAGAAATTAATAGGTAAACAACGCGAGTTAACGAATCATTACGTCCTTTAAAATTTCTAACCATAACAGAGGAGTGAAATTTATTTATTTATTTCCGTTCAACATAACAACATTTGTTTTAAGCTAATAAATACATTTCAGTTGCGCAGAAATGTTTGGGTCTGTAATTTTCCCGAAAAAGCGTTTATTTACAATTTCCCAAAAGTCAAAATGCCAGTTAAGGAGCGATGACGTACCGACCTTCTACTTTTCGGCCGACATTCTACTTTCTCCTCGGAAGAAAAAAAAAAAGAGAAATACACAGAAACACACCAGTCCGCTTAACCAAAATTTAGAGAAGTCATTTCTCCGGAGGTAACATAATATTCGTAATAACAAAACTACAAGTTTGCAGGATCCGGGAAAACGCCAAAATTTTACCAAGTCCCCGCTTGAACCGACACTCCGTCGTACATCCAACGTAAACTGTCGACTTTCCATTATTTCGCAAAAAAGAAGAATACTGTCACTGGAAGTCACGCCTCCTGTTCATCAAGGTTCCTCGCATCTTGGGAGAGCTCGTTTACGTCTTCCCCAGGGACACTTTATGGTTCTGCACGTGAAACAATATGGTTGAAAGAATGATTCTCGCAAATATGTCACCCTGGAAGTACTCCAAAAAGCGTTCCTCGAAAAGCTCCATGAACAGGTTGAGGGAGGAACTCCTGAAATGGATATGCAAAAGGCACGCTATCAACGGTCCTCTTGATAGGAATATCCTGAGAGATAAGGCCCTTGATTTGTCGGCCCATCTTGAAACAAACGGTACAAGTAACCCTTTGAAAATACTCTGAACCTAATTGCCACTTATCTATCAGTCAAAAACCTTACTTGATGCTCTTTATCAATGTTAAACATTTACGTAACAAATGATACAGCGTTTAGGAAAATTAGTAACTGAATCATATAAATAAAATAGACACAAAAAGTTCTGCGCATGTGTATAGTTAAGTATTTGTAATATAATATAGTAATAGTTCTTTTCCACATCCTTTCCACCCGACTATTTACTTATTAATACAATTAATTAAAGGTAAATCTTTCTCCTTCCAGATTTCAAGTGTTCAGAGAGTTGGTTGATGTCCTTTCTGAAGAAGCACGGTTTCTCATCGACACTAACTGACTGCCGTGGCCCAACTTTTACGGATTATAGAGTGTGGGTGGACTTGATGAAGCCTCTGTTCATCCAATATCGGTACAAGGACCTCTTCCACGTGGACGAGATGACGATGTACTCCGACATCTTGCCCGAGAAGATTTCCTCCTGGAGTCACCGACACGACCTGACGAAGACCAACCGAGTCACAGTCCTGGTCTGCTGCAACGCCACCGGCACGGAGAAACTTCCTCTCGTGATAAGTGGCTCTTATCAGGGCGACATTGGTCCTCCAAATTGCCGATACCGCTACGACGAGAATTCGCGGATCTCCGAAGAGCTCTTCAACGAGTGGTTGACTCAATTCAACGAGCAGATGGCCAGTCAAGGACGTCGAGTGCTTCTTCTGCTCCACAGGAGTCGACTCCACACCCTGAAGAACGTCAACCCGAGTCACGTAACTCTGGTCTTCTTCCCCGAAGCTTTCCCCCCGAAGCTGAGGCCTCTTCGAAGGGACGTCTTCCAGTACATGAAGATGATCTACCGCAGGAAATACGTCTCTAAAACGACCCCAGAATGCGTTCTCTGGGACCCAGAAACGGTTATCCAGAATCTGGTCGCCTCCTGGGAGGAGATCCCTAGAGATCTGGTGGTCTTCAGCTTCCAGAGGACGAACTTTAGATCGGACGACTGTTTTCTCGACTTCGACTGTACCGGTTGGGACAACCAGGAAGCGGGGATTACTTTCAGGAGGTTCGTCACGTTTGATGACGACCTTTTGGACACACCTACAATGGGAGATGCCGGAGGTCGGCACCGGTACAACCTCAGGAAAACCTACTCCAGGGGTGGACAGGTACCCGTTGACCTGGAGGAAGAGAACGCCGAAAATCAGGTCAAGCCTCTCGAAGATGACGAGTTCTTCAGGAAGTGGCTTAACAGCCTGGAGCCTGAAACTAGATCTAAAAGGAGACGTCGAGAAGATCCTGCGACAGAATCGGTACGAAATACCACAAGAAGCGGTAAAGACGTCGACTTCATTCAGGATTTCCGCTCCGAACTTTGGGACCGTTGTGACGACGAAGAGAAAATTGAAGAAATGGTTGATAACGCGGTTCGCGCCGTCGACGAAGGCATGAAGACTTTCGCAACGTTACCGTCGACCTCGGGTGCTTCCGAGTTGGGGGAGAAACGTGTTAAAAAAACAGTCAGTAAAGTACACTGTTGCTACAGAAGAAGAACCAGCCATAACGCGGACTCCTCCCCTCGGATTGAGTCCTGCGAAAACGTTCCCAATACTTCTGCAAGATCATTTAAGAATTCCACCACCTCGCCGATAATAAGCCCGAAGACTACAGGAAGGTCTTCGGATTCTCTAAGAAAATCCAACGCTCTCTTAAGTAACACCCCCGAAGACGTGAGTCGAGCGAAGAAAAGGAGGAGGACGAACAATATGTCCAGTGATAAAGAATCGCCAGGACGAGCAAGTGAATACGTGGAGAACGTTCCTGAAAAATTACATTCACTTGCAAATGAATCGAGCATGGTCTCGAATAACGATCCCGAAGACCCCAACGAAATCGCGTCTCTGACCGAGGAAGGCAAGGACTTCAATGACGAACGGAAGGACCCCTACGACAGCGAGGATCTAGACGAGGACCCTGGCGAAGGAGGGATCAATCCGATTGTTTCCAAAGACCTTCAGAAAAATCCTGTCAAATTGTTCCTCGCCAATCGGGAGACTCGACCGACGACCAGATCGGAAGGACCCGAAGGGACTGCGCAATCGACATCAGCCATGGCTCTTCCTCTGGAGAACGATGGCTCGGACGATGACGATCCTCTGGTGCTCTCGGCGAAAAGGAAAAGAAGTAAGGATTCTTCGAACGAAGACAACACCGAAGAGCCGGCCGAGAAGAGGGCAAAAACTGGAGATAACTGGCACCTCCAGTACCAGACGAACTTTGCGTTCGGGTCGGGCTCGTCGAACCCTCCAAATCAAAGGAGCGCAAACGTTGACGACGAAGTTGACGATGACTGCGTCATAGAGTGTTGCAAACTTATCGAGAAGACCCAATACACTCAGACAAGGAGTAACGAAGTCGAGAAGAGATGCATCTTTACGATGAGCGGAAACTCGCCGAGCCCTCCTCGCTCGGCCAAGAAGTAACGATCCGGCAATGAATCTGCAATGAACGAAAATGGTGCATTAGTTCGAAGAAACGTAATCGAAGATCTGGAGGAACTTCTGAGACCTTACATTATGTCCCTACTCTGATGATGCATCTTAAACGTCTGCGCGAAAGATCCACGGACGCAGGGCTGGATATAAATGGCCTAGCGTTAGAGAATGGTCCTTTCGAGATAGTGTACATGCATTTGTAAATGGGTTTTTTTATACGATCTTTACTATGGAAGGGAGGGGATAACTACGATGGAAAATGTGTAGAAAAATATAACATACATGATCCTCGTCTTGACATGACGTCCAATAAAGTCACTGTAATTAGCCTTTCATAAGTTTCAAGATTCAATTTCTACTCGGTACCATCGCATTGTTTATTACAGTGCTCCTGTATTACCTAATAACTCGTATCACGCAACATTGGGACGAAACGTAATTTCTGAATATTTCAGGTATTGAAAAAGGGGCAGAATAGATCAATCCTGGCGGCATATTTTCATTTTTTTAAGCCCACGAAAGAATGTTGCCTTTATCTTTCACTTTGACGTTACTTTGATCGGAGCCCTGTGTAGATTTTTATTAACGGAAATTAATATCGATAGGTCTTGAGTATATGCCATTTTAAAGGTGTTTTATTATTGCAAAATAAAAAAAGAATGGTGAAAATCGAGACATTTTTTTCAAACACCTGTCAACACTTCAATTTGTACAATTTCTACTCGCAATGAGGTTTATATTCTTCGAAAACATGTTAATAATGTAAAAAAAAACAACCATTTTACTTTGAGATAAAAATTGCGACCTCCACATTTCCCGCGAACAACGAACTCGGACGACGACCTTCGGTGGACAACAGTCCAAAAATTCGACATTTTCGTCAAAACTAACTTGAAAAAATTTGTAAATGTAATTCAAAGTATCAATAAAATAACGTAAAAGTTAGATCGAATAGCAGTTAATTTTTCACAGTGAAAAAAAAATGCATAAAAAACGGCTGAAAATCAGCCTCCTAATGTGGTTTCCCCCCTTAAAGCAGTAGATGGACATGTTGAACACGCCACCTCTAGATACATGTTCCGGACTCCTCGGAGAGTTGTGATCTACTGTCGAGCTTTTATTAATATCAACTGAGTCCTGTCGCATGCGACGCCTACAGTGCATTATTCCGATGTTGTCTAGCCTTGAATAATGCGAATTGGATACCGCACCGTCCCGACATGGGAACTGCGTGCTAGTGATGTTATAAGATTTATAGCGTGCCATGTCGCCGAGCTCGTAATAATTTATGGTGTCGGTTAAGAGCGTATCATACGTAAGGCATGGAGTAAATGTGTACAAATCGCGTTTCTTATAAGTGTCCAGAACGCGTTAAAACGACGTAATCTTCTACGTCTTCTTGCAGTTGGGGAATCCTGAACGCGGGTTTGATCGCACCAGAGTGTATCTCCTTGAACGGAAATCGATTAAATTGACGCTATGAACGGATATTGGCGAGGTGTTTCTGAAATAAAAGAAAATTTAATGAATATAAGAGAGAAGACGGGCTACGCGCGAAAGGGACGATAAAGTTGAGTTTTCTTGGAATTTGATTACTCGTAGGAAGGATTCATTAACGTAATTGATAAGGATCATTCTGTTGCAGAGAAACCTCACTCGAGGGTATGAACAAATAGACATATACTTTGTCAGACTGATGTAATTAAAATGTTCTCTTTCACCCTTCCATAGTACAAGTTATTATAAAGAATATTGAAGTACCGCACGTTAAAATAAGTACATTTAAATAAAATTAACCGTTTCTTATGTTCTATAACTCTGAGTACGGTTTTAACGTTGTTTTTCTGTTTTAATAATCGTATCCTTAAGACCTAAACAATTTGCCCCACACGTTAAAGACGACATAAAAAGTGCAAATACTACCCGAGGCAACTTCGTCAATTAATAATCTAACTGTCAAACTGTAAGAATGGAAATAGGTGGGAAAATATTGTCTGCAAACTACCATGGTTTATAAAAAACACCCTCATAATACTGAAGCACAAGTCAACGATATAAAAGAAATGTTTAGCCGATTATTTATCTATCCGTGAAAATCTGTGCGGATCAACGTGTTCGCTTAGAAACTAACATATATCTTTTCAGATCTGAATAATCGGCAGACCATTACGGCTCGTATAGCTGCTCGATAGGGCAATGTTTAACCTTCGCTATAACTTCAAGAGTTTCGAGCAGTAATTTGGAATGAATCTTCTCCGCGTCTTCGTTCGCGTCTATGTATCTCCATGTGTCATCGTGTAATTTATTAAAATTCGCCGCTACTTTTCGTTGGAACTCTCGGTGTTCAAATCTTTCTGCTCCCCAGTCACCCCTTTGACTTTGTTCTTTCTCAGCAACCTCCAGAAACGCTATCATGTCGGGTCGTGGAAGGCCTTTATCGGGCGCTTTGCACCAAGCCAATTCTCTACCTGTATTAGCTGCGGTGTATGCTGCACCTGATGCTGCATACCTTGAATACATTTTTTTTTTTCATAATGTGTTATTTAACAATCGCTTTTATCAGATGAATTAAAATCTTAGCAACATACGTACCGGTCAACGACAAGGGTGGTCCCATTTTTCAAAGTGTTTATCATCTCTTTACTGCATTCCCAACGATTAGCCGAGAAGAGCAGATGTATTGTCTCCGGTGGAAGGTCTTTATTGTACTTTAGAAATTTGTCGATCAACTCTCCCACAGGAGTGGTCCTGTCTATAGAACATCACGAACAAAGACGTAAAACGATCAACATTATTCTTTGAATATTTTTAATCAAAAGAAGTACTATACGGCACAGTTTCAGATCAAATTACAATAACGGATACCAATACTTCGATATCGTTTGGTCATACTTCACTTATAACTCGTTATATTTGCGCCGATATTCGGAATCCATTTAATGAACTACTCAATTTCTTGCGGTAACTAGTAAAGAGATATTTCAAAGTTATGTAAATATATAGTTCCGTTTACTAGGCTTTAGAAAAATAACATTTCTCTAATATGATTAATAGTAAATGAGCAAATCCGTTAAAAATGTATACCGAGTGCAAATTACCCTTATTGAATCGTAACTACATAATTTATAATTTATTCTAATAATGGAGTATCGCAATCCAGCTCCCGGACTGGGCGAGGCCTGAAAAGGAATGAAGTTAATTAGACCCTGCTTGGGAATCCGGATAAATGTGCAATACGCCCGGACTGGGCATCCTCGAATCGTAGGTCGTCGTTTTGCTCGCTTTCAAATTAGCTCGCGGAGTAATTTTTTTTAATGCGAAAAATCAGGGGATTGCCAAGTATTCGAGACGTAGGGAGCTCTGCCCGATGAGAGTGCAAGAGTCGAAGAGGCTATATGCCGAAGTGGCCCCATAAGAAGAAGGCAACTACGATGGCCTTCCGTTCTTTCGGACAACCATCCATTTCTTGACCACGTTGTCCCTCCTATTTTTTTTCTATGTCACTCGTCAGGATTGACGGAGAAGAGACGGCGAACAGCGATCATTTCGATTATATTTTGTCGATTCTACATTTAAATTAATTTTCTCCTACTTAGTGATATGAAAAATACCAGTTCAGTCAATTTAACGAGATCGATCTACCATTAATATTCTTGAATTTAGTAACTTATTCGCTGTCTAATCTCAGACTTCCTGGATTTTTTTTTATGTTTTGGTCTGCCCGTTCTTTTGTGCCCCTTTCCAGGTTTAGGTGGATCATAACAGGATCCATTTTTTTTTCAAACCATCATGGTGGTTCAACGCCGCAGATCTTGCTGGACTTGTTAGTAAGAGATGTTAAAAGATTTTAAACGATGTTTATCACAGAGATGAGGAGGATCCCTGAATTGGGCCGCCATTGGGGGGTATCAGGTGGCAAGGGCATTAGCCGCCCACATCCTCCACCGGGGGGCAGCACAGGACGCGATCGCGCGACCCTGCCCGTGAGCAACCTCTCAACTGATCTCTGCAGTGAGCCGTTAATTTTGAGACACCCCGAGTAAGATATCGGACAGCCCTGGAAGTCACGTGACAGAGTCATGCCACTGACATCGGATCCGCCAAGTTTATAAACACGTACCCAACGCATTGAATTATTCACTGATAATTAAAAGTACGTAATTAAGACAAGTATCTAATTTTATAGAATTTATTATGAATAAAATAATACCGTTTGAATTTACCTGGGAAAACTCGAGCTTCCGAAGATATGCCCTGAGAATTTAACGCTTTCACGAGCATCTTAACTTGAGTTGACTTTCCAGCCCGGTCGCATCCTTCCAGTACTATTAACGCTCCTCTGCTCATTTTTGTGAATGTTAGACGATTATCAATGAACACCGTTTAGTTTATTATAACAATTCTTCGTAGAAGTACACCGAAGCAAGCGGTAACCGACAAATACTGATACTGACTGATACCTCCGTGACGCGACATTAACTACCCCACCATACTACGGTTGATGGCGCGAAATTCAATTCAATTGAATTTAATGAAGTGTAGTAGAAATTCAATTCTACGGTACTACCATAATTTAGACTTTACCTTTGGTACAGCACGGGACGATAAATGGAATGAGATGTTATAGGTTATACACTATTAACCATATTTTTCATAAATGTATATTAACTTTAACTGGGACATAAAGAATTATCAGTATAATGTTACGTCTCAAGCTGAGCCGATACGCAACACCCATCTTGTTACGTGTACAATGTACAGTGCAATTAATACTCCTTTTCAATATTAGAAAACTTGCTAGAGTCGTTTGCTAAATACATACACACCTTCATATTAATACTAATATTGGAATTGTTACCTAACCCGAAGCTTACCGACAATGTCCCATCTCAACTTTTTTGCTAAAAATAAGTAAAGTTTCAAGATGGTAGATAAATATTCCTTACTACACTTCTCCGTGACCCTAAAATTGAAAAAATGGAATGAAGCTAGGGAAACTATGAATAAAGTATATTTCTATTTACCCATCACTGTTTTAATAATACATTTATGTATATATATATAATAATAATGTTACGCTTAAGGCCGATTTCTAGAGATACATTATTGTGAATAATAGACGAGACCTTACAACAAATAAAAATTCGAAAGAAGTATGGACATTAAATTTGACAAGTGGAATTGTTGACAGATTCACAGTTAATTTGGTTGAAAGGAATTACAATTATATTTGCACAGTTGTATTGCTATCTAATCCACACGAATGCAACACACAGAAAGTACTTTTATCCATTACCCGATGTAACGAATTTAACATATTAAGGGGTTTTACAAATTATACCTGAATTGCATGTTTACTTGCTATTAAACAATATTATAAGTTAATATTACAAATAATACACAGCATGTGAAGAATAATTTTTCATGTCTGATGAATAAAAACAGTAGCCAACAATTTATAAAATTACATTTTACCTAGGAATGACTTGTCGATCCCAAGAGCAGCATGACACAAAAGCTCAGAAAAGAAATCAGAGCTGGACAATCATTTCTAGGAAAGATATCGTAGCCAAGGTACTAAACATATGTCTGTATAGTAAGGAATGTTTCGAAAGCCATAATTTAAAACGTTACAAGATGTGTTCCCCTTTGACATCGATATTCATGAACTTCATCCAAACACATATTCAGTGATCGGTAATCAATTCCACGAACCGTCTATTTATTTACAATAATTATTATTCACAATATAAATAGATAACCTTGTGAATGTCTCACAAACGTAAGTAAAGAGTGGACAAGATTCCCAAATAACTTTCTTCTGTTTCACTCCACATTTAGCTTACAAGATTTATAGCTGTTCGTTCAAAAGTATGTAATAGACAAATAGAGTTTAACCTGAGAAAACTAAGGTATCTTCATGGCAAGCCCAAAAATTAAAAAGTGCAGTCCTGCATATGATATACATATAGAAGTTTTTGAGACAACTATACAAATTCTAGCAACACGGAGCAAAACTTAAAGTAACGACTTGGAAGCTTTAAACTATATTAGAGGTCTTAAGCAACTTAAGATAGTCAGGCAACGTTGGCCATTTCTGATTCACTTCAAATGTCTTTCACTGCCCATGAAATACAGAAGAAAGTTAGATCATTAACTACTTTCTCAACATTCACAATTCTCCAAAGCTTGAATAAACTTGATCCTAGCAGACAGTTTGTACATCTGTTTGATCGAAATGGTGCAGTTCTTGACCTGCACCATTGTGATCAAATTCCACATCGCATAAATAATGTCAACAGTTTCTTAAGCAGGTTCATCCAAGATCAAAGTTTACGAAACCATGACCAATCTGACATTAGGGTTTTAGCGACTCTTATCTTCGTGGCAATAACCGAACTTTTGTCAGGTTATAAAATCAGACTTTAGATCGTAGCGTACACCTTCAGGCCATAATTAACAAATTCCCATTGACATCATTGCTAGTCTTATTAGTGATAGACCCTCGCAAGTAACATTTCATCAAAGGATTTAGCGTTTAAGTCCAGTTACAGAACAATCGACAATTAGGATTATGTTGATAACTATATAACCTTTACTCCATACCGAACGATCTAATCCTTTGAACAAATGGAGATTGAGTAATTAAATCCTAACTACAATTATTTTATTTATATATGGTACCGTGAACGTTCTACTGCAAAAAAAAATAGTGCAGATATTCACCTCATAGATTATGATGCAAACATCCTTTATGATTGTAACAAGATTTCAAGAGAATTCATGTAAAAACACAAAACATTTGTAATGACCCAATCGAACGTCGTGTATAGAAAGCCGTATTTATACAATAAAATGTCTTGAAAAACATCCCGACAGTATAAAGTCCGTTAAGAATTAACACCAACGGTAACAAGATCCCATGGCTATACCACCTCTATCTACATACCTGGAAATGGAACGTTTACATATTACCGCTCAGTACTCGTGAATGCATCATCTTACAAGAATGATGTACAAAAGTTCAATGACCCAATGTTCTTTGCACCATAGCATTCCACGTTGATGTTCCTAATTAATCTGCTTTGAAAAATGTCTTACCAGTGATTCCATTCTGAATATAATCATAGATCATAAGTAGAATACAAACTGATCGACTTGCGATCAAAATTATAAATTGTCCTAGATGCCAAGCGGCAGTGATACTTTCCTACTGTCTTACAATAAATTCTACAGCCCTGAAATCTTTACAGAAACCTACAGCTGTTGCGAAGAATGCCTCACAGAGACATTAACAAGTCCAATGCACATCTTTCGAAGCACTGATTTAAGGTAGCTTTATCTGCAGGAACCATATCTGCTTTACCGTGGTGGGTATCTGCTGCGCTGTGGATTCTTCATTGATCGATCTTTCATGTCCGACGGATTAAACATCATTGGTCCCTGGGGATATTAAAAATATTTAATTAAGTACCATTGCGTTTCCCACACATATATATATTCTCTAGAGGTTAAATCCAGGTTTGATATGTTATACATTATAGATATCAGGCCTGAACTTCTCAATACAAATCGAACAGCATTAATTAATCTATAATTAAAGTCTTTGCTACAGAGGTTTAAAGTAGTGTAAATGATGTAATGACGACAGAAACTTATATGTGAAAGGAGACATTTTGAAGAAATGAAAGCATAAAACTAATGATGACATAACCTTCACCAAGCTCTTCCGCAATTTTGCTGCAACATTTTGTGTGCGAAATTATAAAATGGGTGTAAGGAATATTAACCATGGCATATTAGGAACATCATTGACAAACCATTACAGCAGATAAATTGCGGCCCACTATGGTGTAAGAACTACATCGCTTGTTAAAAATGAATCTTACGTTCTTGAAGCTCTTACTTCCTTCACCTTTCTCGCTGTCGTTATAAAAGTTGCTCTGTTACACAGTGACCAATATTGTACCAAGCTTAGTGATATGGCTGGAAATGTTTACCTTTTCCCGATGGAGGAGGCGCGGATCTCTCATCGTGTAGCTCTGCACTTCTCGCGATAGTGAGCTGGTCGAGCTCCATCGAGAGAGCTAGATTCCATATATAACACAACAATATCGTCTCATAGACTGATACTCGCCCAAAGCTGTTATATTAAAGTATTATAATTGAAGAGCTCAGCACCGATCTTCACAATTGGCTTGAAGCGTTCACAAACTAATAAAAGTGATATGCTACACTCCAACGTCTATACTAGTACCCTCACGATTAACTTAAAATTTTGACACTTGGTACAATCCTTTGAAACTCCAATATTAAAATACTTTTAACTCTTTCATTGAGTCAAGCATGTTATTACTGTAATACAAAAATACAAGTTTAGGATATATGCTGACATTAAACGAATATGTGCTTTCTGATGTCGAATAAATTAAATGTTTGCTCTACGATTGTCAACAATACACAATACTACAATTTGTCACACAATAGGGTAATTCTTGAAAAATTGGTAATTAGAATTACAATTGTTCTATTTACAGTTGTAACTAAATTTATAATATGTTCTGTTGGCAATAATTAATACCATTTGTCTAACGATATATTGAACATTCAGACATTACTGAGGAATGTATAAATATCAAAATTTTAATATTCAAACACGCTCTGGGACTTTTAAATGTATTCCCTAAGAAATACGCAAAAATTTCATACCATTCTAAAGATCGGTATTGCATCGGCTTATTTAACTCGTTTGCATTGAAAAGACTTCTCAAACTAAGCATATACATACTGTTATGTTAGGGATGACACATATGAAAATCTTTAGCATCAAATGTCAAAATTCAGCCCTGACTGCGTGCGGAACTTTACTTAATTCTGAGGACAAGAGTACGAGTACATCTAACCCAAAATTTCAGATTTATAATTACACAGAAGGAATAAGATAAGGCTCTGTTACTACACCATAACTACTCAGTTTTCTCAAGTACCGCAGAATTCCTACGCATTGGAAATACACAATAGATTATTAGTTAATGAAGGCAGGAGGTTATAGAGATCATACAGGAAGGAAATCCAAAATACTTGCTGTTCTCAAAATGTAAAGACAGGATACCAGTGCAGAGAATACAAATACAGCAAGCACACAAATACAGGTGTAGCATAACATACCATACGTAGGTTCCAGACGTATGGCCACATACATCACATCACAACACAACATACCGATGGGCATGCAAAATATTCCTAGCATGAAGCAACGACTTATTGAAACAAATGAAAAAGAGGTTTCCTTACTATTGGCAATAACTGTTATTTGGCTACGTCATTCTGCTTCCCTGACTGCTTGCGGAAAGGAACATGAAATGAATTAAACATAGGTCATACGCAAGAAGGCTTACATATTATGAACAACACGCTAGAATATTACATCCACTAAGGATTATCATTGTCAAAAACATTTTCATTTAGAATTTAGACACAACTACTTTGATATCCCCTTACTCGAAGGAAACATGCATTACGGTTGATAGGTACCACAACAGATACTTAACATAGTCCCAAAAAGATCATAATATGTTCGCGTTAACGTAAACGAATACTGAACAAAACGGGGAGACAGTTCAAAGGCAGGCATATTAAGGTTCTTAATGAGGAAATTATGTTAATGAATGTGACGATGAACAAACTTTATAACATTACAGTTTCAAAACACGTCTAAATGATGTTACGAGAAAGCAAAATATTGTAGCCATGGTGCATCATATAAACTGAAGCATACGTGTTGTGTATTGTCTTGAAAAACGGAAGTACGTGTGTAGAAAACTGCAATGTTAATGTTGAGTAGATCATATTGAAAATGATAGGAACTTCAAATGATGCTTTTAGTATAGTTTAACCTGATCCAATTACATATTATAGTGACTGTTCTTTCAAATAAAAAATGTGAATTCATTTTGAATTTTTAATTTCCATCCTACTGAGATAACATACAATTTTAAGAAAAACATCCTGTTTTTAATAGCTACCGATGGAGTAAAAATGTTTTTCAAACTTACCCCTTGCGGTCCACTTTCTGTAGACGTCACACTTGATGTAGTCGTTATAAAGTCCACTGGAGCACTTGGATCATTTACTGCAACATAATAACAATATTTATATATTGTTATCCTTTAATAGCGCTCATTATTAAATTATGTACAGAATTTGTTTCAATGTCATTGAAGATCTCTCATCTACAATTCAGTCTAATTTCGATTTCCCTAATAAAAAAGAACTAATACATACTTTGTAGTATAAATTGTTTCGGGTATATTACAATCTTTCCCTCATGTAATTTGTTTTCTCTTAAGAGTATAACTTTCGTTAGAAAAAATTAAAAATCGCGGAAAACATTTTTGCTGCCAGTCTTTAGGATGTAAAGCTAGTAAAATAGAAGCCTGTTGACCAGAGTAAAATCTGATAATTTTTAACATTATTAAATAAGGAAATATAACAATACCCGGAGTGGGGACAAAGAGTTGGGGCGACGAAGCAGCCATAGGCATCAAAGAGGACGTAGCTGGAGTCACCAAATTAGCAGACGGTCCGCTACTCTTCCCAGTATTCGGATTCATTACGTCTATGTAATTGGCACGCATACTTCGACCTTTTGGCATTTTGAACATATTATTACTGCCGGTAAGCAGCTTTGAACTGTTCGTAGTTTTTGACTCTTCATTTGGTCCTGCAGGTTGCATTGTCGATGAAGGTTTCTGTAGTTCCATTACTGGTGGATTAAATCCCATGTCGGAAGCTTTCGGAGGAGGCGCTAGTAACGTCGAGTTACCCTCTGAATCCTCGTCCTTGTTCATCCACCTCTTGGCAACAGGATCCCAAACAATCTAAAGAACACATCGATATACAAATCAACATACAGTTACGTCATAATTTTTCTTTTCTCAATAATCACAACCGTGGGTAATCAATATTCTCAAGTTAAGTTTAGTACGACTTCATTATGACACATTATCATACATCTAATTAAGTCATTGGGCCGAGAGAACCTCAATTAAATAATAATTGTTAATTCATTACGATGGAAGCTAACATAACTGCGACTAAGCTACTAATAAATAACACGAATTAGTGTTTGTTAGTTTTTCATTGAACGTTCCACTCAGAGCCTTATAATACTGGCCTTCCTGTTCGATCCGTCATATGATCACAGATGACAATTACCAAAAGTATCCTCTCGAGCCCTTAGCAACATAAAAGTGAAACATCCACTATACCGTACTAACTATATAGTAGGTTAACATTTGTCAATTATTGCTGTAATTCTTACCGTAGGATTATTGTCATCGGGCAAAATCATTTGATTCTTCGGTTTTGGGGCAAGCTTGCTGAAAAGTCCTCCAAACCAGGATCCTCCTGCGCCGGCGGAGGTCTTCTTCTCGGTTGACTTTTCCTGGAGTTTTTTGTTGTCCGTTCCCGATTTCGATTGCTGGTTCGGAGTTTCCAAGGCATCCAGTTCCTCCAGAGGGTCATACTGCTTGGAGGAGGACGGCGCCATGGAAATGGTCGGTTGGGGCTAAAATAAAATATACATTTCATTATCGCAAACTTGTTCCTGCAAAGTTCATCGCCGCTTACTGCAACAGTTCCGATTCCGAATAGCTTATAAACAGCTCAGTGAATGAAATATATTCATTACTACAATGCGTCACTATCACAGTAAACAACGAGAAACTTTGCATGCATCAAGTTTGAAACAATTATAATCGCATTATTATTAACTACAGTTCGTATTCTCTTCATCGAAAGAATCTCAATTTTATAATAAACGGGTATAATCGCAGAGAAGACAAAAGAAACGCGAAGGCGTATCGGATTATTCATCTAAGTTGGTATATCAATTAATTGCCCGCTTGAAAAATAAGAATCGAGGTGCGGTATAACATATTTTATTTCGAATGTCATATTATGTAACAATAAGCGTATATACATTGTGACATTTAAATATTAAAATGAAATAGCTTGCTCTGGGTGGCAGATAATATATCACGGGTATTAAAGATTCAGTTTTAACTTCAGAATTGCTAAACAAAAATAGCATCGCGACTCACAAGGCTGTCCGGTATGTGCTATACACTCTGCGAATATTTAGAGAATAAATAAAAGTAAGATTTTGCAGTACACCAAAGGAAGCAAATGCGGTACATAAACTTGAAATACGAAGTGACATTAGTGTCCCTTGGTCATTCTACAAAAATAGTAAATGCCAGGGATGGACATGTTTGCAATCGGTTAATTATTTTGCAAATAAATACAAATTCGGAAAATACTATACACAGCTTAGTACCCGGCAAAATATGAATACATTTATGTAGTCCTAGTCGAAATCAGCAGAGATAAACAAATCGCACGTATTAGCAAATTTATTTACCCAATAACCAATTTATTGACACCCCATTTATCATTTGTATTTGTTATAACAACAGTACTTGAGTACAAACGTGCCTGTTATATACCCAACACCGCTAAGATGTTCCTCACTTGTAATTCATCGGTGCGTCAATGTCAAAAGTTTTTGCGCTATGGCGTGCAGTGGCATCGATTACTCTAGTTTGCTCAACACGGCCGATTGTTCTACCTCTGAGAGGAACATCGATCGGATAAGTTCCACCGAAAACGAGCGGCTTATAACGCGTAACTTCTGCAACATTCTGTCCACCGTTGACATCGCTCCAAGCATCAACCGTGTCGCAAATAACGTCCTTCCGGCGAATATGCGGCGCAACCCTTACAACCTTTTTCTCCTCAAAGCTACAATATTGAGTAAACGTTTGATTGTTACTCTTCGGAGCAACGATCAAGCGTTTCTCGGTTTTCGTCGAAGAATCGGGCGGGGTGAAGGAATCGAGCTTCAGTTTACTAAATTGGATATCCAGATCCGTTGTTTCCTTAGCGGTGACTGATTCTACGTTTTCCGGTTCTCTTTCGGTTGACTCTTTGGAGAATTGTTCCTCATTTTTCTCGGGCACTTTGCACTTCAGGAAAACAGGTGGTCGCGAAGGTGGCGGTCTCACGATGGTAGGGTCGATCTTTCTCGGTTTCGGAGGATCTTTATGGTTAATTTTCTTATTCGACAGAATCGGTGGATATGCCGACATTATCTTGGGATACTTTATAGGCCTTTGGGACTTCTCTTTGGAAACGGTATGCAAATCGGGAGTGTCGACCTTCGGAGGTACGGTTGTTTGAACAGGGTCGCTGCCACTCGTAGGCTCGGAGGAAGTACGCGTTTCCGGTTTAGATGGGACTTTACGACGACGTAGTGAACTAGCAGTAGACGTCTCCGTCAACCATTTCTGATTGAGAGTATTGGACGAAGCAAGCGTTGGATTACTTACTTCGGATGTCGCCGACTTCTCTTCCGTTTCCGACTGTCCAACGCGAGCATAAAGAAGGAGGCGAAACATGTTAATTCTACATAAATTGTGTAGGCACCGAGATCAGGGGATACTCATGATTGGTCAGAAAACAAAAATCGAGAGTAGCCCCTTATCGATACAAAGCCAGCAGAACAATAATTCATAATCAATTGCGAATAGTTCTGTGAAGTGTTTTTTTTAAATAAATATTTTTTTCCGGCACCTGTCATTTCCTCATGTGGCAATTAAAGAGTTCACTTAAATCTTTAATGTATGGCGTAGCAAATGCAAGGTATCGGATTACTTTACCTCGTAATTCCAGTTGCCAGGATCTTGGGCGTTATCCAAATCCGGTTGCTCGGACTGATACTGTGCAGATGATTGTTGCTGCCATTCGTTAGATGAATACTCTTGGGTCGTGTACTCTTGCTGATGGTACGGCGGTGGTTCCCAATAACTTTGCTGCGGCTGCGATTGTTGTTGATAATGATTGGTCTCTATGCCACTACCTGCAAATTGTGTGCTCGGCGTGTTCATAGTGTATGGATCCTGAGGGTTGGTTGGCAAAGACATGGGTTGCCAGTCTGACTGGGAATCCACCGGAGGGACTTCCATCAAAGAAACTGATCCTTCGGAATAATCCGGTTGTGCAGTGATCCATTTTTGATGTTGTTGTTGAAATTCATTGCGGTCTTGACCTTGCACTGCAGTATGCAAGTCCGTTGTTACGTGACTCCGAGCATCGTCTTGAATTATTTCCCCAGCCTGCAGTAGTGCGAATACATTAAAATATTATATCTACCCCATTCTAAACGTATTATTGATTTAATGATAATAATTTCTACCTGGCATTTACAGACAATCTCGGCAAGATTGTCAAGCCAAGCAAGGTTCGCTGGGTCTTCTTCAGAGTCTTTAAAGACTGGATCTTGATATTTGATTCTATCGCCAAGGGTGTACACCTCTTCTATGAAGGATTTCTTGTACTTGGAGGGTGAATTGCTGATGTTCACAGCTATTTGCTCTATGTACAACAAAGCCTTCTCCATCAGACCGTAATCAATCATCTTCACTGCCAATTCGAACTTGAAGGTTTGAAGCTCCACCAAACTAAAGCCCGGCTCGCTAAGATTGCGGGCATATTCGTATATTTCAGTTAACATGATTGCCTCAGTGGTAACGAATTCCGCGTAGGGTTTATGATGATTCGAGCCTATTAGAACCAGTTTGCCAGAAGTAGTGTTGTATGAACAAAAATCAATTTGCGACAAGATGTAACAGAAATGTGCGGCATGTATGTTCCCTCTGGTTGCAAGCGTGTCTCCCAAAGTCGTAATAGACTTTCGATTAATTTCTGGATTAGCAGAAGTGTTTGAAATGATCATAGCTAAGTGAGGTCTCCAGTCATCCCACTTAGGATCAGAAACGCACTAAAATTATGAAAGAAAGAATATTAGTTTTATAAAATTGCGGTTAGGTCAGATTTATTGGAAATTTTCCAAATATTAAAAATATTTAGAAAAATTTTCCAAATATTAAAAATATTTAGAAAAATTTTCCAAATATTAAAAATATTTAGAAAATTATACTTACGGTGACACTGGATGGTACACGTCCAGAATGAAGTTGATACAATGTTTGTAAAGGATCTTGTGCCGGTAAGCTATTGGCAAAGCGCGTCATGACCGAGGCATGGGTGCGTTTATCCAATTTGCTTGCCAGGAAAAGAGCATGACCCCACAATCCTTCATTCATTGCAAACTCTGTCGAGAATATACGTTAAATTATATTTATTTATTCCAATCCTTTCGAAAACAATGAATTAAATTCTAATAAGTAAAATTGAAAACTCACCCAATGCTTCTTGAACTAATCCGCAGAGCAGCGTATTTCTGAATTCATCAGTTACCCGTTCAACGGTTTTCCTTCGCTTTACATCCTCACTTTTTTCAAATGTTTGAGTGGTATCATTCAAATTTCCATCAGTGCCAGTACCACCAGTTCGCTGAGACATTACCGATTCCCTTCTTGACACATGCTTGTTCAACTCATAAGGGTATGCATCTTTATTCCTTAGCAGGAGAGACGCTATATCTACACCAACTACGTTCTAAACAGGAATTTCAGATCCAGTAATGTATGATTATTTTGTCATGTTCATGTATACGATTGATAAACTTACTCCGTTCTGTTGAATCAACATAATCATCAACTGATAAAGAAGTATATAAGACGCACGATCGTCCATTTCTTCATTGGCCGCTGCCTTACTAATCTTTGCTTCGCAATATTCAATTATCGTCTTCTTGTGCGTAACTCCCCTATATAAATATGATTTACTCAATAATTTATGGAATTAAGATATATAATAATATAAGGTGAAAATCAAATAGCCTTCTTAAATACACAGCACGCGAGATAAAAACTCATACTCAAATTTATAAAACAATGATATCAACTGGCGGTTTTACAACCATTTTAAATATAAAAGTATTTTGTTCGCTATTTAACAAACATATCAGTTTCCAAATGTCAATATTATAATTTTAGATAATATTCTTGATACGAAATTTTGAAGAGCAATATCCTTTAGTAAAGGTATAAGCAAACTCGAAATGTAAATTTAATAAAATTGTACGTTTGATTTAATTTCAAAGATTTAGATGTTAGAATGAAATACTGAATGTTTTCCACGCATGCTTATATCGAACAATTATTACACTTGCTTAATTAGAGGTCCAGGGTAGGCTCGCAGCTCACGTGCAACAGGATCATGCAGTAACAGATTCTCCACGCGGAGAATGTCCACTTTTGCCCTCTCCCCATCAGCTGGGTAACTTGCGTGCACGTGTAGTAAGGAACCAATTGAAAATGACCCTAATCACGAAACAAAGTATTAATACGTTATAAATATGACAACTGGATGGATAATTAAACTTGGCTTGATAAAACAGAAGTACTGACAAAATGAAAACTAGATGATATTAGTTGAATATTTTCAATTTTTTACTCCTAGTTCCTGGTAATCTCTAATGTGCTTCTTCGTCAATTGAATTAGGTAAAAAATATCTCAACAAATAGCGATAATATTTCAAACACGTTATACCGTATACATGAGAAGTTGAGAATTTAGTCGGCGTCATCCGGGCTGATGCAGTTCTCGAGTCCTCCAACAAGGAAGTATCACCCAAGGCCCGCTTATCACCCGTAGTCCTGAAAACAATGATTAGTTTAATATATTTAACAGAAAATGTGAAATTTCATTCACGGCATGAATGATTTCTTAGCTTCTACAGATCTACAGCAATATTGACTACAGAAAACGTGAAATAGGTGTCGATTCACTCACGCGAAAACAATTGTGTAACAAATTGAGTTACAAATGTTTTTACTTTTTTCTTAACTAGAAGCGGCAATTTACTCCAAGAAAATATAAGAAGATGATACTGCATTTTTAGTGTATCTTCTTAACGTCGTATTAACTGTTTTTTAACTTTAATAAGTCCATAATTGCAGAGAACGACGTAAACGGCAACATGAATTTCGAGCATTTCTACTTAGCATATTTATCAAATGCGATAGTTCAGTTCGAGAAAGTACAAATACATAATACTGCGTCTTACGCCTAGTATTTTTCAATTAAGATACTATAATCTCTGGCGTACTGGTTACCAAACCGAGATTGGATTACTCGGTCTCACCTATTCGAAGTACGACATATCGCCATGCGCCTCCGTAAAGGAAATCTTGGCCATCCAAAAAATCCGAAATAAGGGACGTACAATGCTTTGTTCGGCGATCGGACGCAAATGCTTGGATTCACAAACAATCTGATATACAATCGAAATAAATATAATGGTTTTAAAGATCAGATAAAAAAGAACAACATCTCGTCAATAGAGTTGGCAAGAGTTTGAGTATTTGCATAAGGAAATTGTGGGCCCATGAATATAGCAAACTAAAACACAGGTTTAAAAAAAAAATGAAGTTTTTTCCTTCCACCCTAAAATACTTCATTAATGAATCTTCATCTTAGAAATTATTGTAATTATTATAATTTAAAAAATTATATAAGGTTCAATCCCGTTCCATTCAGCTGAACACGTGTTACGAAAATATAATTAGAATACTAACCTTTCGTCACAAGAACTACGTCCTGAATGGACACTGGCTCTGTCCTCTGGAAAACTGGCTACCCCTCTCGGTATTTGCTGCTGATGCTGTTGTTGACTGGAATAGTATTTATGGTACCACTCGGCGTACGCAGCAGGATCAGTTCTTCGCAAATTTTCGAGATACGCATAGTAATTTGCACCATAATCGTAACCACCGTAACCTACAATAAGTATAGGGTGATATCCACTAAATACCTCGTAAAGAAAGAAATCTCAGCAAATATATTTACCATTGTAACCATAATAAGGGTCCCTATTTCGCATGTAATAGTCTCTATCTCTGTCGTTATAAGACGATCGACTCGATGGTCTGGAACTACAAATAAGGATTTTATTTAGTGAATAACGTACACTAATCGAAGAATTATTATATCATATATCCTGCATTGTAAGGATAAGATACTCGGTTACATACCTTCGACCGTAAGGATCATCGTAGTATTCTCTTCTGTATTGATCTCTAGATTCGAAATCATTATACCTTCGTCCTCGTCTATCGTCTCTCCTTCTATCGCGATCGCGATCAGGGTACTCCCTGTCTCTAGGAAATCGGGGATCAAACTCTCTGGGTTCTCTGCGCCTTGTATCATCAACTCTTCTACGCTCATCCACTCTTCTTCTGCTATCGCGTTTTTCCAAATCGTCTTTAATTCTTCCCCTTCGATCGATGTCATCCCTCCCGTGTCTATCCAGATCATCTCTGCTTGGATGTCTTCTATCATCATCTCTATAAGGCTCTCGGCGATCCAAATCCTCACGAGAATTATAGGCTCTGTCGTAATCTGCTCCACGTCGCCGATCGTAATAGTAATCATCGTCATATTCTCTCTCACGATCATAGCTAAAATTAAATATGACATATGTTATACATACGATATAAATGAAAAAATAATACTTTATAATAAGCAAATTAATGGGTAGAAGTTACATATGTTACATGTCGCATTTTAAATTACTGTCTACTCACTATGATCCTTTTCTATCATAATCATAGTGTCGCCTCTCAGGACTCGCATCTCTCCGTCTGTCTCTACTTTCTTCTCTGCTATTGCCAGATCCTTCATCGTCTCCATCTTCGTAAGAATCTCTACGATTTGGTGTCGCTGTAATTGGCTGACCTTCACCCATCGATGCACCTACAGCTTGCGCCCTTTTGTTTCTTACATCAGTAGGTTGATCTTGTATCGTCGATAAAGCTAAAATCATGTATAATTTAGCCAGTGCATAAACCTTTACTCACTTTAAAAAGACATATTTTTGTCCTGTAAAAGATGTATACATATTGTATACATACAAACTGGCGGCATAACTTCCTGAGAACCACTAGGAAACCAGTCATCCGTCATTTGCTCAACATCGCTAGGAGATGCGCCACCTGGAATCTGCCTAACTTCACTATCTACTTGTTGCACGATTTCCTCTGGTTCGTTTCCTCTTCCAGGAACTTCGCGCGTTTCACTTGGTTGTAGACTAACTTGTGGTATAGACAAGATACGTTCCTCACCGGACGGATCGTTACGGGACTGTTGAGGAGGCAAAGATCTTTCTCTACCAGAAGGATCATTCCTACGCTCTAATGTATCCGAATCCCCTCGTGAAGCCAAAGAAATATTTCTTTCTTGGCCTGGAGGGACATCTCGTCGGTCTGCTCTATCAGGTACATTTCTATTTTGGGTATTTTGTTCCTGACCCGATGGATCATTCCTTCGTGGATCAGAGACACGTGATGTGTTGAGAACATACTGTTCCTGTCCTGTAGGATCATTCCTTCTAGGATCTGCAGAGCTTGACTGTCCAGGTACTTCACGTAAAAAAGGGATATCATTAGGAACCTCATCGTTCTCGTCATCTTGATTCGGAGGAGTTAGTTCATGCTCCTGATGAGAGTCCGTTAATTCTCCTGTCTCCAAAAATGTATTTCTGTCGTTTGAGGAAAATTCGTAACTGTCGGACGTCTGTAAAACAATTATAATATTTTTAACAGTTTTATATAATAAAATATTACTAAACCATAGTAATGAGGAATATTTTGCATTACTTGCTCTACTTGATGAGGTTGGGCTGGTACAGATTGAACAGGTTGTGTCGAAGATATTTCTATTTCATTTGTTTCTTGTTGAATATCGTTAGAACTTGTCCCTTCTTTTATCACGCTTCCTGTGGACTTACCCTCCTTATTTATGTCTTCCCGATTAACAGAATCATTTGATTGATACACGTCATGTGCTTGTGAGCCAGCAGTTACTGTCTCCAAATTAATAAAATCTGACGATTGTTGAATATTCTCTGAATTTTCGACATCTTGCTCTGGCGACCATTGCTTCATTGGCTGAACTTGTTCGTTTACACGCCACTCGTTTCCAGGCTGTTTATGAACATTTTGGTTGTACCATTGATCATATCCACCTCGTGAAGTATTATCCATAATGTTACTAGCATTGGGTTGATGTGTAGCTTCTGGTAACACACGCTCTTGAATAACTGGTGGTTGACTTTCGACCAAACTGGTATGATCTGAACCACTTGCATGGCCAGATGGTATCGTGGATATATTTTCAGATGTAAAGTTGTCGGAAATAATTTCAGAATCTGAAGTTAGTTGAGAACTCCATTCTGATGAAGCAGGGTGTTGACTTGCAATGTGCTCTTCAAAATTGGGTACCGGACCTTCGACATTTGTTTCCAATTTATGGCCAATATTTAGTTGACCAAATACATTGGATAATTCACTCGCAGGGACAGTACCCCAATCTCTAGTTACGTTCCACTTATCCTCCGCATTCTGAAGGACGTTTTCCAAATTACTGGAAACTGCATTCATTTGAGATTTCATTGCAAAATGAGCATCACAGTCAATGGAATCTTTAAGAGTATCTTCAATGGTTTTACCGTCATCCAAAGGTTCGTTTGTCATTTGAGCGTAAACGAGTTTACTCGGTTCGTCCTGCCCTGTGCTATCTTGTCGTTCTATACTATTGGATTTGGTCGAGGCTGAACCAGAAGTTGTTGACGTGGAAGAAGTAAAATGAGAAGAGGGAGGCTTGATCTGTTGCCAATCACTTGTAACGACTTTGTTGGAAATATCTTCGTGCAATATATTACTCGTTAATGCATCGTTGGATTCTATTTTTTGTTGCATCCACTGATCTACTCTTGAAGCACTGGATAAATTGCTCTGTGGCCATTTCTGTGATATATTTGGATCTTTCGATGGATCCCATGTACTCTCATTACTACCAGACTGATAAACTTGAGATTGATTAACCAAAAAGTTGTCTCCTTGTTGATTGGGCCACTGATTTGAAGTAACCATACTCTGATTTGACCAGTAATTTGGTACATTACATTCCTGCTGTCCACTATTTGACCACGTTGAAACATCATTATTCATAGAATCGCTTCTAGACATATAAGAGAGTGGAATTTGATACTGAGAGGGAACTTGATTCATTCCTTGGTGTATCAAGTTATCCTCATTTTGTCCTTCTTGCCCCAAATTTGCATTCACTGTATGTCGATATCCACTCGTAGTGCTATCCAAATGATTTTGCCAATCCTGTTGGCCAGGGTGAACACTTTGCTTATCGTTACTCCAATTATAACTATTCATCTCTGACAGTGGTGGAGTTCTGGTATTCTGTTCATGAACGGCAGATTTTTGTTGCACATGTATATTTTGGGATTGCTGGTCGTTAGACCATTGAGACCGGTCGTTAGATTCAGATGTCGATTTTGCTGAATTTGGCCTTGGAGGTGCAGAATATTGCGGATTAAAAGAATAATTAGTATATCTATTATATGGCCCTGCATGATTTGAGATCGGTTCTCCACTTGCATGTATTTTTGGTGTGCTTCTACCCGATGAAGAATGTTGTGTAATTACAGGTGGTCTGTTGTTCCCATTTTGATTTTTGTAATAATTCTCTTGAATAGAATTTGATGGGACCTGACTATGACTCGAATACGGTGGTAGGAATGTTTGCGGTTGCTGTTGTTGTTGCTGCTGCTGCTGCTGCTGTGGATGCTTTTGTTGCTGCTGTTGTTGCTGCTGCTGCTGCTTTGGATCAGATTGTTGATCCACACTCCAGTTCCAAGAATCATTGCCATTATTCTGAGCATCCGATCCCCAATCCCAAGGATCGTTATAACACTGTTGTTGTAGGTGCTGTGGTTGTTGCTGCTGTTGATTCACCACAGGTGATAAGTGTTGAAACGTAGCGCTCGATTGCAAATCTCCTTGAACTGTAGGTATTGCAGGTCCACATTGATTTTGAGAAAACATTCTATAACTCGATGCCGAAGCATGATCTCTTGGTTTGTATTGATGTCCTCGGTAAGGATTCTAAAATACAAGCTTTGATTAGCTTAAGAACTAAAACTCCACATATATCTTAACAAATTTTAAAGCAAAACTTACACTCATATTGACGCCACTAGACCTCCTTTAATTATTCACTTTTATCTATAATCTGAACAAAGTAAAAAATATTAAGATATAATTAAGAAATGTAAATGAAGTATGTAAGTGTACTTTCAGTGTCCCGAATTGAGAATATTCAAGGAATTCCTAATTCATTGATATTTTATCTTTAAAACTTCATACAGAGCAATTAGTAATGTCAAGTCTCTAATCGAATGTATCACCTGATGAGGAAATTGTATTCCACAACATTACGTTGCCTAATGGAACGCACACCAAGCTGTTTTCAAACGTGGTTGTAAAACATCGGAAAGAAAGTGCTACGTAGGAGTATGAGGTTGCATTTAGGTCAAGAATGCCAGGTTCAGTTTACAGGAATTATTTACAAATATCAAACACCTTGCAGGAGGATAACAAGCATCTTCCGCGTTGCCTTCAACCGCGCGACAACTAGCTATCGCGGTATAGAGAGATTAAGAAAAATCTAAGCAGCTGCCCAGACGAAGTGAAAGGGAAAAAGCGTTTCTCGATATCAAGATATCGAACAGTAAACTTGGCCGCATTATATAACGAAAATCACGGAGGAAGGCTTTCACAAGATTCCACGTCGCGGAAAACACTCAAGGCAGCCGGGAAAATCTAGAGGAATGCGAGTCAAAAGACTGACTACCAGCTGTGAGCTAAAGGGCTGGCCTCGGGATCTCCGAAGCATTCACTCACCCTGGATTATCGTGCTTTGCGTTCGCCTTTACGCTTTTGCATTATTTCTCACGCCGAACGATTCGATGGGAAGGTGGGCAGGACGCGATCGTGAGCAAAGTTACGCGGGCTTCTCGGGACGCCGTCAGGATGCGAAATATTACAGAATCTCGGACATTTCACGCGAAAGGATGTGGGTTAGAGCACGTCACAAATTTTCCTACTTCACGATAGTCGATTTGCCGCATACATACGTGGGCTTACCGAAGGGTTGCCTCATGAGATGCCCCCACTCTCTGTACTGAGAGACCAGTTTCTCTCTGTTGCTCTCATTGGGTTCACGAGAGAGACGAAGATACTCTTATAAGACGGAACACAAAGGTCTCCCTAGTCCTCTCCTGCATCTACATTGGAAAAACCATCAAGGATTCAACCTGCAATATTATGTTCGAGTGTATGACAGCGACTCCATGACATTTGTCAAAGCGAATGTACGACTGCGCCTGTAGATGTCGTGGAGTGCTCCTTTGGTTGGAAATACTGTATTTTTCGACAAAAACTTGGATTTTGAGGCAAATTCAGTGATGAATTTTATAAACGAAATGAGAGGAAATATGTTAGAACAAAAATATAGCGTATAATTCTTTAAATATACAGTCTTATTTATTTGTCAGTTGCCCTTTAGAGTAAACAACACAAGACGTGACGTTTGAAAGATGACTACTATGACTGGCATTATTAACATGTGATCCGAAAACGGCCGTATTGGTTAAAACTCAGGAATAATTGCAGCATGCTGAATAATGTTTAAAACATGTGTCACCATAAGGTTACATGTATTATTTAATGTACTTAAATGTTATATCGATGTACATTTCTGCTTTATCGTTAGTAGGGAAGTTACCGATGGTAAGTAAAATCTAGCTCTGAAAATACGACGCATAGTGAAAAATAGAAAGTGCCACGCATGTCACGACAAAGAATGCAGATGTCTCCAGCATCTGTAGTCTGGAGACTTCTGTATTCTTTGACAGAGATGAGTTGGGTGATTGCTCACGGGCAGGGTCGCGCGATCGCATATCGTGTGCTGCCCTCTGATTTCGTACGTTAGCTTTCACCGTTTTTTGCCCCCAAGGGCGGCGCAACGAATTTCTGGTAGGGGCCCGCGCAATCGCGATGGCT